>NW_027423120.1:0-221727 GCF_048934315.1 Petromyzon marinus
GCGGTCCGGGGCGGTCCGGGGCGGTCCCGGGCGGTCCGAGGCGGTACCGGGCGGTCCGGGGCGTCCCAGGCGGTCCGAGGCGGTCCCGGGCGGTCCGGGGCGGTCCGGGGCAGTCCCGGGCGGTCCCGGGCGGTCCGGGGTTGAATCCAGGCGGTCCTGGGCGTTCCCGGGCAGTCCGGGGCGGTCCTGGGCGGTCCGGGGCCGTCCCGGGTGGTCCGGGGCGGTCCCGGGCGGTCCGGGGCGGTCCCGGGCGGTCCCGGGCGGTCCCGGGCGGTCCCGTGCGGTCCCGGCCGGTCCCGGGCGGTCCCGGGCGGTCCAGGGCGGTCCCGGGCGGTCCCGTGCGGTCCCGGGTGGTCCTGGGCGGTCCCTGGCGGTCCGGGGCGGTCCCGGGCGGTCCCAGGCGGTCCCGGGCGGTCCCGGGCGGTCCCGGGCGGTCCCGGGCGGTCCCGGGCGTTCCAGGGCGGTCCCGGGCAGTCCAGGGCGGTCCCGGGCGGTCCCGGGCGTTCCAGGGCGGTCCCGGGCAGTCCAGGGCGGTCCCGGGCGGTCCTGGGCGGTCCCGGGCGGTCCGAGGCGGTCCCGGGCGGTCCGGGGCGGTCCTGGGCGGTCCCGGGCGGTCCCGGGCGTTCTAGGGCGGTCCCGGGCGGTCCGGGGCGGTCCCGGGCGGTCCGGGGCGGTCCCGGCGGTCCTGGCCGGTCCCGGGCGGTCCCGGGTGGTCCCGGGCGGTCCCGGGCGGTCCCGGGCGGTCCCGTGCGGTCCCGGGCGGACCCGGGCGGTCCCGGGCGGTCTGGGGCAGTCCCGGGCGGTCCCAGGCGGCCCCGGGCGGTCCCGGGCGGTCCCGGGTGGTCCCGGGCGGTCCCGGGCGTTCCAGGGCAGTCCCGGGCGGTCCAGGGCGGTCCCGGGCGGTCCCGGGCGGTCCCGGGCTGTCCCGGGCGTTCCAGGGCGGTCCCGGGCGGTCCAGGGCGGTCCCGGGCGGTCCTGGGCAGTCTCGGGCGGTCCGAGGCGGTCCCGGGCGGTCCGGGGCGGTCCCGGGCGGTCCCGGGCGGTCCCGGGCGTTCTAGGGCGGTCCTGGGTGGTCCGGGGCGGTCTCGGGTGGTCCTGGGCGGTCCCGGGCGGTCCCGGGCGGTCCCGGGCGGTCCCGGGCTGTCCCGGGCGTTCCAGGGCGGTCCCGGGCGGTCCAGGGCGGTCCCGGGCGGTCCTGGGCAGTCTCGGGCGGTCCGGGGCGGTCCCGGGCGGTCCGGGGCGGTCCCGGGCGGTCCCGGGCGGTCCCGGGCGTTCTAGGGCGGTCCTGGGTGGTCCGGAGCGGTCTCGGGCGGTCCGGGGCGGTCTCGGGCAGTCCTGGGCGGTCCCGGGCGGTCCGAGGCGGTCCCGGGTGGTCCGGGGCGGTCCCGGGCGGTCACGGGCGGTCCC
Source organism: Petromyzon marinus (assembly GCF_048934315.1). Classification (NCBI taxonomy): domain Eukaryota; kingdom Metazoa; phylum Chordata; class Hyperoartia; order Petromyzontiformes; family Petromyzontidae; genus Petromyzon; species Petromyzon marinus. The sequence goes on from NW_027423120.1 coordinate 1,408, forward strand.
GGGCGGTCCCGTGCGGTCCCGGCCGGTCCCGGGCGGTCCCGGGCGGTCCCGGGCGGTCCCGGGCGTTCCAGGGCATTCCAGGGCGGTCCTGGGGGGTCCTGGGCGGTCCTGGGCGGTCCCGGGCGGTCTCGAGCGGTCCCGGGCGGTCCTGGGCGGTCCCGGGCGGTCCGAGGCGGTCCCGGGCGATCCGGGGCGGTCCCGGGCGGTCCCGGGCGGTCCCGGGCATTCCAGGGCGGTCCCGGGCGTTCCAGGGCGGTCCCGGGTGGTCCAGGGCGGTCCCGGGCGGTCGGGGGCGGTCCTAGGCGGTCCGGGGCGGTCCCGGGCGATCCAGGGCGGTCCCGGGCGGTCCCAGGCGGTCCCGGGTGGTCCCGGGCGGTCCCGGGCGGTCCCGGGCGGTCCTGGGCGGTCCCGGGCGGTCCGGGGCTGTCCCGGGCGGTCAGGGGCAGTCCCGGGCGGTCCGGGGCGGTCCTGGGCGGTCCGGGGCGGTCCCGGGCGGTCCGGCGCGGTCCCGGGTGGTCCGGGGCAGTCCCGGGCGGTCCGGGGCGGTCCCGGGCGGTCCGGGGCGGTCCCGGGCGCTCCCGGGCGGTCCCGGGCGGTGCGGGCGGTCCTGGGCGGTCCCGGGCGGTCCTGGGCGGTCCCGGGCGGTCCTGGGTGGTCCGGGGCGGTCCCGGGCGGTCCGGGGCGGTCCCGGGCGGTCCGGGGTGGTCCCGGGCGGTCCGAGGCGGTCCCGGGCGGTCCGGGGCGGTCCCGGGCGGTCCGGGGCGGTCCCGGGCGGTCCTGGGCGGTCCCGGGCGCTCCGGGGCGGTCCCGGGCGGTCCCGGGCGTTCCCGGCGGTCCCGGGCGCTCCCGGGCGGTCCCGGGCGGTCCCGGGCGGTCCCGGGTAGTCCCGGGCGTTCTAGGGCGGCCGGGCGGTCCGGGGCGGTCCCGGGCGGTCCGGGGCGGTTTCGGCGGTCCTGGCCGGTCCCGGGCGGTCCCGGGTGGTCCCGGGCGGTCCCGGGCGGTCCCGGGCGGTCCCGTGCGGTCCCGGGCGGACCCAGGCGGTCCCGGGCAGTCTGGGGCAGTCCCGGGCGGTCCCAGGCGGTCCGGGCGGTCCCGGGCGGTCCCGGGTGGTCCCGGGCGGTCCCGGGCGTTCCAGGGCAGTCCCGGGCGGTCCAGGGCGGTCCCGGGCGGTCCCGGGCGGTCCCGGGCTGTCCCGGGCGTTCCAGGGCGGTCCCCGGGCGGTCCAGGGCGGTCCCGGGCGGTCCTGGGCAGTCTCGGGCGGTCCGAGGCAGTCCCGGGCGGTCCGGGGCGGTCCCGGGCGGTCCCGGGCGGTCCCGGGCGTTCTAGGGCGGTCCTGGGTGGTCCGGGCGGTCTCGGGTGGTCCTGGGCGGTCCCGGGCGGTCCCGGGCGGTCCCGGGCGGTCCCGGGCTGTCCCGGGCCGTTCCAGGGCGGTCCCGGGCGGTCCAGGGCGGTCCCGGGCGGTCCTGGGCAGTCTCGGGCGGTCCGGGGCGGTCCCGGGCGGTCCGGGGCGGTCCCGGGCGGTCCCGGGCGGCCCCGGGCGTTCTAGGGCGGTCCTGGGTGGGTCCGGGGCGGTCTCGGGCGGTCCGGGGCGGTCCCGGGCGGTCCTGGGCGGTCCCGGGCGGTCCGAGGCGGTCCCGGGTGGTCCGGGGCGGTCCCGGGCGGTCACGGGCGGTCCCGGGCGGTCCCCGTGCGGTCCCGGCCGGTCCCGGGCGGTCCCGGGCGGTCCCGGGCGGTCCCGGGCGTTCCAGGGCATTCCAGGGCGGTCCTGGGGGGTCCCGGGCGGTCCTGGGCGGTCCCGGGCGGTCCCGAGCGGTCCCGGGCGGTCCTGGGCGGTCCCGGGCGGTCCGAGGCGGTCCCGGGCGATCCGGGGCGGTCCCGGGCGGTCCCGGGCGGTCCCGGGCATTCCAGCGCGGTCCCGGGCGTTCCAGGGCGGTCCCGGGTGGTCCAGGGCGGTCCCGGCGGTCGGGGGCGGTCCTAGGCGGTCCGGGGCGGTCCCGGGCGATCCAGGGCGGTCCCGGGCGGTCCCAGGCGGTCCCGGGTGGTCGCGGGCGGTCCCGGGCGGTCCCGGGCGGTCCTGGGCGGTCCCGGGCGGTCCGGGGCTGTCCCGGGCGTCAGGGGCAGTCCCGGGCGGTCCGGGGCGGTCCTGGGCGGTCCGGGGCGGTCCCGGGCGGTCCGGGGCGGTCCCGGGTGGTCCGGGGCAGTCCCGGGCGGTCCGGGGCGGTCCCGGGCGGTCCGGGGCGGTCCCGGGCGCTCCCGGGCGGTCCCGGGCGGTGCCGGGCGGTCCTGGGCGGTCCCGGGCGGTCCAGGGCGGTCCCGGGCGGTCCTGGGTGGTCCGGGGCGGTCCCGGGCGGTCCGGGGCGGTCCCGGGCGGTCCGGGGTGGTCCCGGGCGGTCCGAGGCGGTCCCGGGCGGTCCGGGGCGGTCCCGGGCGGTCCGGGCGGTCCCGGGCGGTCCGGGGCGGTCCCGGGCGCTCCGGGGCGGTCCCGGGCGGTCCCGGGCGGTCCCGGGCGGTCCCGGGCGCTCCCGGGCGGTCCCGGGCGGTCCCGGGCGGTCCCGGGTAGTCCCGGGCGGTCCCGGGCGGTCCCGGGCGGTCCGGGGCGGTCCGGGGCGGTCCCGGGCGGTCCCGGGCGGTCCGGGGCAGTCCCCAGGCGGTCCCGGCGGTCCCGGCGGTCCGGGCCGGTCCCGGGCGGTCCCGGGCGGTCCGGGCGGTCCCGGGCGGTCCCGGGTTGGAGAGAGAGGGGGCCGGGGGGAGAGAGAAGGGGGCCGGGGGGAGAGAGAGGGGGCAGGGGGCGAGAGAGGGGGCCGTGGGGAGAGAGAGGGGGGCCGTGGGAGAGAGAGGGGAGCCGGGGGGAGAGAGAGTGGGGGCCAGGGCGAGAGATAGGGGGGCCGGTGGGAGAGAGAGGGGGGCCGTGGGGAGAGAGAAGGGGGGCCGTGGAGAGAGAGAGGGGGGCCGTGGGGAGAGAGAGGGGGGCCGTGGGGAGATAGAGGGGGCCGGGGGGACAGAGGGGGGCCGGGGGCAGAGAGAGGGGGGCCGGGGGCAGAGAAGGGGGGCCGAGGGCCGAGAGATGGGGGCCGGGGGCAGAGAGAGGGGGGCCGTGGGCAGAGAGAGGGGGGCTGGGGGGAGAGACAGGGGGGCCGGGGGCAGAGAGAGGGGGGCCGGGGGGCAGAGAGAGGTGGGCCGGGGGCAGAGAGAGGGGGCGGGGACAGACAGAGGGGGGCCGGGGGGAGAGAGAGGGGGGCTGCGGGAGAGAGAGGGGCCGGGGGGAGAGAGAGGGGGGCCATGGGAGATAAAGGGGGGCCGGGGGAGAGAGAGGGGGGCCGGGGGCAGAGAGAGGGGGCCGGGGGCAGAGAGAGGGGGCCGAGGGCAGAGAGAGGGGGCCGGGGGCAGAGAGAGGGGGGCCGTGGCAGAGAGAGGGGGGCCGGGGGGAGAGACAGGGGTGCCGGGGGCAGAGAGAGGGGGGCCGGGGGCAGAGAGAGGTGGGCCAAGGGCAGAGAGAGGGGGCCGGGGACCAAGAGAGCGGGGCCCGGGGGAGGAGAGAGGGGGGCTGCGAGGAGAGAGGGGGCCGGGGGGAGAGAGAGGGGGCCGGGGCGACATAGAGGGTGGCCGGTGGTAGAGAGAGGGGGCCGTGGGGAGAGAGAAGGGGCCGTGGGGAGAGAGAGGGGGGCCGGGGGAGAGAGAGGGGGCGGGGCAGAGAGAGGGGGCAGGGGGCAGAGAGAGGGTGGCCGAGGGCAGAGAGAGGGGGCCGGGGGCAGAGAGAGGGGGCCAGGGGCAGAGAGAAGGGGGCCGGGGGGAGAGAGAGGGGGGCCGGCAGGAGAGAGAGGGCTGCCGGCGGGAGAGAGAGGGGGCCGGGGAGAGAGAGAGGGGGCCGGCGGGAGAGAGAGGGGGGCCGGGGGAGAGAGAGGGGGCTGGCGGGAGAGAGAGGGGGGCCGGGGAGAGAGAGAGGGGGGCCGGGGGAGAGAGAGGGGGGCCGGGGGCAGAGAGAGGGGGGCCGGGGGCAGAGGGAGGGGGGCCGGGGGCAGAGAGAGGGGGGCCGTTGGGAGAGAGAGGGGGGCGGGGGGAGAGAGAGGGTGCCGTGGGGAGAGAGAGGGGGGCCGTGGGGAGAGAGAGGGGGCCGTGGGGAGAGAGAGGGGAGCCGGGGGCAGAGAGAGGGGGGCCGGGGGCAGAGAGAACGGGGCCGTGGGGAGAGAGAGGGGGGCAGGGGGGAGAGAGAGGGGGGCGGGGAGAGAGAGGGGGGCCGTGGGAAGAGAGAGGGGGCCGTTGGGAGAGAGAGGGGGCCGTGTGGAGAGAGAAAGGGGCCGTGTGGAGAGAGACGGGGGCCGTGTGGAGAGAGAGGGGTGGCCGTGGGAGAGAGAGGGGGGCGGGGCAGAGAGAGCGGGGCCGGGGGGAGAGAGAGGGGGCCGGGGGAGAGAGAGGGGGGGCCGGGAGAGAGACAGGGGGGCCGGGGGGAGAAAGAGGGGGGCCGGGGGCAGAGAGAGGGGGGCCGGAGGCAGAGAGAGGGGGCCGGGGGCAGAGAGAGGGGGGCCGGGAAGAGAGAGAGGGGGGCCGGGGGGAGAGAGAGGGGGGCCGGGGGGAGAGAAAGGGGGACGGGGAGAGAGAGAGGGGGGCCGGGGGAGAGAGAAGGGGGCCGGTTCGAGAGAGAGGGGGTCCGGCGGGAGAGAGAGGGGGGCCAGGTGGAGAGAGAGGGGGCCGGGGAGAGAGAGAGAGGGGGCCGGGGGAGAGAGAGGGGGGCCCGGGGGCAGAGAGAGGGGGGCCGGGGGCAGAGAGAGGGGGGCCGTGGGCAGAGAGAGGGGGGCCGGGGGGAGAGACAGGGGGGCCGGGGGCAGAGAGAGTGGGGCCGGGGGCAGAGAGAGGTGGCCCGGGGCAGAGAGAGGGGGGCCGGGGACAGAGAGAGGGGGCCGGGGGGAGAGAGAGGGGGGCTGCAGGGAGAGAGAGGGGGCCGGGGGGAGAGAGAGAGGGGCCGGGCGAGAGAGAGGGGGGCCGGTGGGAGAAGAGAGGGGGGCCGTGGGGAGAGAGAAGGGGGGCCGTGGAGAGAGAGAGGGGGGCCGTGGGGAGAGAGAGGGGGGCCGTGGGGAGAGAGAGGGGGGCCGTGGGGAGAGAGAGGGGGGCCGGGGGGAGAGAGAGGGGGCCGTGGGCAGAGATAGGGGGGCCGGGGGCAGAGAGAGGGTGGCCAAGGGCAGAGAGAGGGGGGCCGGGGGCAGAGAGAGGGGGGCCAGGGGCAGAGAGAAGGGGGCCGGGGGGAGAGAGAGGGGGGCCGGGGGGAGAGAGAAGGGGGCCGGGGGAGAGAGAGGGGGCAGGGGGGCGAGAGAGGGGGGCCGTGGGGAGGAGAGAGGGGGGCCGTGGGGAGAGAGAGGGGAGCCGGGGGGAGAGAGAGTGGGGGCCAGGGCGAGAGATAGGGGGGCCGGTGGGAGAGAGAGGGGGGCCGTGGGGAGAGAGAAGGGGGCCGTGGAGAGAGAGAGGGGGGCCGTGGGGAGAGAGAGGGGGGCCGTGGGGAGATAGAGGGGGGCCGGGGGGACAGAGGGGGCCGGGGGCAGAGAGAGGGGGGCCGGGGGCAGAGAAGGGGGGCCGAGGGCCGAGAGATGGGGGCCGGGGGCAGAGAGAGGGGGCCGTGGGCAGAGAGAGGGGGGCTGGGGGAGAGACAGGGGGGCCGGGGCAGAGAGAGGGGGGCCGGGGGGCAGAGAGAGGTGGGCCGGGGGCAGAGAGAGGGGGGCCGGGGACAGACAGAGGGGGGCCGGGGGGAGAGAGAGGGGGGCTGCGGGGAGAGAGAGGGGGCCGGGTGCAGAGAGAGGGGGCCGGGGGCAGAGAGAGGGGGGCCAGGGGCAGAGAGAAGGGGGCCGGGGGGAGAGAGAGGGGGGCCGGCAGGAGAGAGAGGGCTGCCGGCGGGAGGAGAGAGGGGGGCCGGGGGAGAGAGAGAGGGGCCGGCGGGAGAGAGAGGGGGGCCGGGGGAGAGAGAGGGGGCTGGCGGGAGAGAGAGGGGGGCCGGGGAGAGAGAGAGGGGGGCCGGGGGGAGAGGAGAGGGGGGCCGGGGGCAGAGAGAGGGGGGCCGGGGGCAGAGGGAGGGGGGCCGGGGGCAGAGAGAGGGGGCCGTTGGGAGAGAGAGGGGGGCGGGGGGAGAGAGAGGGTGGCCGTGGGGAGAGAGAGGGGGGCCGTGGGGAGAGAGAGGGGGGCCGTGGGGAGAGAGAGGGGAGCCGGGGGCAGAGAGAGGGGGGCAGGGGCAGAGAGAGGGTGGCCGAGGGCAGAGAGAGGGGGGCCGGGGGCAGAGAGAGGGGGGCCAGGGGCAGAGAGAAGGGGGCCGGGGGGGAGAGAGAGGGGGGCCGGCAGGAGAGAGAGGGCTGCCGGCGGGAGAGAGAGGGGGGCCGGGGGGAGAGAGAGAGGGGCCGGCGGGAGAGAGAGGGGGGCCGGGGGGAGAGAGAGGGGGGCTGGCGGGAGAGAGAGGGGGGCCGGGGGAGAGAGAGAGGGGGGCCGGGGGGAGAGAGAGGGGGGCCGGGGGCAGAGAGAGGGGGGCCGGGGGCAGAGGGAGGGGGCCGGGGGCAGAGAGAGGGGGGGCCGTTGGGAGAGAGAGGGGGGCGGGGGGAGAGAGAGGGTGGCCGTGGGGAGAGAGAGGGGGGCCGTGGGGAGAGAGAGGGGGGCCGTGGGGAGAGAGAGGGGGCCGGGGGCAGAGAGAGGGGGGCCGGGGGCAGAGAGAACGGGGCCGTGGGGAGAGAGAGGGGGCAGGGGGGAGAGAGAGGGGGGCGGGGAGAGAGAGGGGGCCGTGGGAAGAGAGAGGGGGGCCGTTGGGAGAGAGAGGGGGGCCGTGGGGAGAGAGAAAGGGGCCGTGTGGAGAGAGACGGGGCCCGTGTGGAGAGAGAGGGGTGGCCGTGGGGGAGAGAGAGGGGGGCCGGGGGCAGAGAGAGCGGGGCCGGGGGAGAGAGAGGGGCCGGGGGGGAGAGAGAGGGGGCCGGGGAGAGAGACAGGGGGGCCGGGGGGAGAAAGAGGGGGGCCGGGGGCAGAGAGAGGGGGGCCGGAGGCAGAGAGAGGGGGGCCGGGGGCAGAGAGAGGGGGGCCGGGAAGAGAGAGAGGGGGGCCGGGGGGAGAGAGAGGGGGGCCGGGGGGAGAGAAAGGGGGACGGGGAGAGAGAGAGGGGGGCCGGGGGGAGAGGAAGGGGGCCGGTTCGAGAGAGAGGGGGTCCGGCGGGAGAGAGAGGGGGGCCAGGTGGAGAGAGAGGGGGGCCGGGGAGAGAGAGAGGGGGGCCGGGGGGAGAGAGAGGGGGCCCGGGGGCAGAGAGAGGGGGGCCGGGGGCAGAGAGAGGGGGGCCGTGGGCAGAGAGAGGGGGGCCGGGGGGAGAGACAGGGGGGCCGGGGGCAGAGAGAGTGGGGCCGGGGGCAGAGAGAGGTGGGCCCGGGGCAGAGAGAGGGGGCCGGGGACAGAGAGAGGGGGGCCGGGGGGAGAGAGAGGGGGGCTGCAGGGAGAGAGAGGGGGCCGGGGGGAGAGAGAGAGGGGCCGGGGCGAGAGAGAGGGGGCCGGTGGGAGAGAGAGGGGGGCGTGGGGAGAGAGAAGGGGGCCGTGGAGAGAGAGAGGGGGGCCGTGGGGAGAGAGAGGGGGGCCGTGGGGAGAGAGAGGGGGCCGTGGGGAGAGAGAGGGGGGCCGGGGGGAGAGAGAGGGGGGCCGTGGGCAGAGATAGGGGGGCCGGGGGCAGAGAGAGGGTGGCCAAGGGCAGAGAGAGGGGGGCCGGGGCAGAGAGAGGGGGGCCAGGGGCAGAGAGAGGGGGGCCGGGGGGAGAGAGAGGGGGCCGGAGGGAGAGAGAAGGGGGCCGGGGGGAGAGAGAGGGGGGCAGGGGGGCGAGAGAGGGGGGCCGTGGGGGAGAGAGAGGGGGGCCGTGGGGAGAGAGAGGGGAGCCGGGGGGAGAGAGAGTGGGGGCCAGGGCGAGAGATAGGGGGGCCGGTGGGAGAGAGAGGGGGGCCGTGGGGAGAGAGAAGGGGGCCGTGGAGAGAGAGAGGGGGCCGTGGGGAGAGAGAGGGGGGCCGTGGGGAGATGAGGGGGGCCGGGGGGACAGAGGGGGGCCGGGGGCAGAGAGAGGGGGGCCGGGGGCAGAGAAGGGGGCCGAGGGCCGAGAGATGGGGGCCGGGGGCAGAGAGAGGGGGCCGTGGGCAGAGAGAGGGGGGCTGGGGGGAGAGACAGGGGGGCCGGGGGCAGAGAGAGGGGGGCGGGGGGCAGAGAGAGGTGGGCCGGGGCAGAGAGAGGGGGGCCGGGGACAGACAGAGGGGGGCCGGGGGGGAGAGAGAGGGGGGCTGCGGGGAGAGAGAGGGGGCCGGGGGAGAGAGAGGGGGGCCATGGGGAGATAAAGGGGGGCCGGGGGGAGAGAGAGGGGGGCCGGGGGCAGAGAGAGGGGGGCCGGGGGCAGAGAGAGGGGGGCCGAGGGCAGAGAGAGGGGGGCCGGGGGCAGAGAGAGGGGGGCCGTGGGCAGAGAGAGGGGGGCCGGGGGGAGAGACAGGGGTGCCGGGGGCAGAGAGAGGGGGGCCGGGGGCAGAGAGAGGTGGGCCAAGGGCAGAGAGAGGGGGGCCGGGGACCAAGAGAGCGGGGCCGGGGGGAGAGAGAGGGGGCTGCGAGGAGAGAGAGGGGGCCGGGGGGAGAGAGAGGGGGGCCGGGGCGACATAGAGGGTGGCCGGTGGTAGAGAGAGGGGGGCCGTGGGGAGAGAGAAGGGGCCGTGGAGAGAGAAAGGGGGGCCGTGGGGAGAGAGAGGGGGGGCCGTGGGGAGAGAGAGGGGGCCGTGGGGAGAGAGAGGGGGGCCGGGGGGAGAGAGAGGGGGGCCTGGGGGCAGAGAGAGGGGGGCAGGGGCAGAGAGAGGGTGGCCGAGGGCAGAGAGAGGGGGGCCGGGGGCAGAGAGAGGGGGGCCAGGGGCAGAGAGAAGGGGGCCGGGGGGAGAGAGAGGGGGGGCGGGGGGAGAGAGAAGGGGGCCGGGGGGGAGAGAGAGGGGGGGCCGGAGGGAGAGAGAGGGGGGCCGTGGGGAGAGAGAGGGGGGCGTGGGGAGAGAGAGGGGAGCCGGGGGGAGAGAGAGTGGGGCCGGCGGGAGAGAGAGTGGGGCCGTGGGAGAAAGAGGGGGGCCGGGGGAGAGAGAGGGGGGCCGGGGAAAGAGAGGGGGGCCCGTGGGGAGAGAGAGGGGGGCCGTGGGGAGAGAGAGGGCGGCCGTGGCGAGAGAGAGGGGGTCGTGGGGAGAGAAAAAGGGGTCGTGTGGAGAGAGAGGGGGGCCATGTGAAGAGAGAGGGGGGCCGGGGGGAGAGAGAGGGGGGCCGGGGGCAGAGAGAGGGGGACCGGGGGGAGAGAGAGGGGGGCCGGGGGGATAGAGAGGGGGGCGAGGGCAGAGAGAGGGGGGCCGGGGGGGAGAGAGAGGGGGGGCCGGGGGGAGAGAGAGGGGGGCGGGGGAAAGAGAGGGTGGCTGGGGGAGAGAGAGGGGGGCCAGGGCGAGAGAGAGGGGGGCCGGTGGGAGAGAGAGGGGGGCCGTGGGGAGAGAGAAGGGGGCCGTGGGAGAGAGAGAGGGGGCCGTGGGGAGAGAGAGGGGGGCCCGTGGGGAGAGAGAGGGGGCGGTGGGGAGATAGAGGGGGCCGGGGGGAGAGAGAGGGGGGCCGGGGGCAGAGAGAGGGGGGCCGGGGGCAGAGAGAGGGGGCCGAGGGCAGAGAGAGGGGGCCCGGGGGCAGAGAGAGTGGGGCCGGGGCAGAGAGAGGGGGGCCGGGGGGAGAGAGAGGGGGCCGGGGGGAGAGAGAGGGGGCTGTGGGGAGAGAGAGGGGGCCGTGGGAAGAGAGAGGGGAGCCGGGGGGAGAGAGAGGGGGGCCGGCGGGAGAGAGGAGGGGAGCCGTGGGGAGAAAGAGGAGGGCCGGGGGGAGAGAGAGGGGGGACGTGGGAGAGAGAGGGGGGCCGTGGGGAGAGAGAAAGGGGCCGTGTGGAGAGAGAGGGGGGCCGTGTGAAGAGAGAGGGGGGTCGGGGGGAGAGAGAGGGGGGCCAGGAGCAGAGAGAGGGGGGCGGCGGGAGAGAGAGGGGCCGGGGGGAGAGAGAGGGGCCGGGGGGATAGAGAGGGGGGCCGGGGCAGAGAGAGGGGGGCCGAGGGAGAGAGAGGGGGGGCGTGGGGAGAGAGAGGGGGGCCGTGTGAAGAGAGAGGGGGGTCGGGGGGAGAGAGAGGGGGGCCGGGAGCAGAGAGAGGGGGGCCGGCGGGAGAGAGAGGGGCCGGGGGGAGAGAGAGGGCCCGGGGGATAGAGAGGGTGGCGGGGGCAGAGAGAGGGGGGCCGAGGGGAGAGAGAGGGGGGACGTGGGGAGAGAGAGGGGGGCCGTGTGGAGAGAGAGGGGGGCCGTGTGAAGAGAGAGGGGGGTCGGGGGGAGAGAGAGGGGGGCCAGCAGCAGAGAGAGGGGGGCCGGCAGGAGAGAGAGGGGCCGGGGGGATAGAGAGGGGGGCCGGGGGCAGAGAGAGGGGGGCCGAGGGCAGAGAGAGGGGGGCCGGGGGGAGAGAGAGGGGGGCCGGCGGGAGAGAGAGGGGGGCCGGCGGGAGAGAGAGGGGGCAGGGGGGAGAGAGAGCGGGGCCGGGGGGAGAGAGAGGAGGGCCGGGGGCAGAGAGAGGGGGGCTGGGGGCAGAGAGAGGGGGGCCGGGGGCAGAGAGAGGGGGGCCAGGGGGAGAGAGAAGGGGGCAGGGGGCAGAGAGAGGGGGGCTGGGGGCAGAGAGAGGGGGGACGGGGGCAGATAGAGGGGGCCCGGGGGCAGAGAGAGGGGGGCCAGGGGGAGAGAGAGGGGGGCCGGGGGGAGAGAGAGGGGGGCCGGGGCGAGAGAGAGGGGGGCCGGGGGGAGAGAGAGGGCGGCCGGGGGGAGAGAGAGGGGGGCCGGGGGAAGAGAGAGGGGGGCCGAGGAGAGAGAGAGGGGGGCCGGGGGGAGAGAGAGGGGGGCCGGGGGCAGAGAGAGGGGGGCTGGGGCAGAGAGAGGGGGGCCGGGGGCAAAGAGAGGGGAGCCGGGAAGAGAGAGAGGGGGGCCGGGGGGAGAGAGAGGGGGGCCGGGGGGAGATAGAGGGGGGCCGGGGCGAGAGAGACGGGGGCCGGGGGGGGAGAGAGAGGGGGGCCGGCAGGAGAGAGAGGGGGGCCGGCGGGAGAGAGAGGGGGGCCAGGGTGAGAGAGAGGGGGGCCGGGGGGAGAGAGAGGGGGGCCGGGGGGAGAGAGAGGGGGGCTCGGGGGCAGAGACAGTGGGGCCGTGGGCAGAGAGAGGGGGCCCGGGGCAGAGAGAGGGGGGCCGGGGGGAGAGAGATGGGGGCCGGGGGCAGAGAGAGGGGGGCCGGGGGCAGAGAGAGGGGGGCCGGGGGCAGAGAGAGGGGGGCCGGGGGGACAGACAGGGGGGCCGTGGGCAGAGAGAGGGGGCCCGGGGCAGAGAGAGGGGGGCTGTGGGGAGAGAGAGGGGGCCGGGGGTAGAGAAAGGGCAGCCGGGGCGAGAGAGAGGGGGGCCGGGGGGAGAGAGAGGGGGGCCGGGGGGAAAGAGAGGGGGGCCGTGGGGAGAGAGAGGGGGGCCGTGGGGGAAGAGAGGGGGGCCGTGGGGAGAGAGAGGGGGGCCGTGGGGAGAGAGGAAGGGGCCGTGTGGAGAGAGAGGGGGGCCGTGTGAAGAGAGAGGGGGGCCGGGGGGAGAGAGAGGGGGGCCAGGGGCAGAGAGAGGGGGGCCGGGGGGAGGGAGAGGGGGGCCGGGGGGATAGAGAGGGGGCCGGGGGCAGAGAGAGGCGGGCCGAGGGCAGAGAGAGGGGGGACGGGGGCAGATAGAGGGGGCCCGGGGGCAGAGAGAGGGGGGCCGGAGGGAGAGAGAGGGGGGCCGGGGGGAGAGAGAGGGGGGCCGTGGGGGAAGAGAGGGGGGCCGTGGGGAGAGAGAGGGGGGCCGTGGGGAGAGAGGAAGGGGCCGTGTGGAGAGAGAGGGGGGCCGTGTGAAGAGAGAGGGGGGGCCGGGGGGAGAGAGAGGGGGGCCGGGGGCAGAGAGAGGGGGGCCGGGGGGAGGGAGAGGGGGGCCGGGGGGATAGAGAGGTGGCCGGGGGCAGAGAGAGGCGGGCCGAGGGCAGAGAGAGGGGGGACGGGGGCAGATAGAGGGGGCCCGGGGGCAGAGAGAGGGGGGCCGGAGGGAGAGAGAGGGGGTCCGGGGGGAGAGAGAGGGGGGCCGGGGGGAGAGAGAGGGCGGCCGGGGGCAGAGAAAGGGGGGCCGAGGGCAGAGAAAGGGGGGCCGGGGGGAAAGAGAGGAGGGCCGGGGGGAGAGAGAGGGGGGCCGGCGGGAGAGAGAGGGGGGCAGGCGGGAGAGAGAGGGGGCCGGGGGGAGAGAGAGGGGGGCCGGGGGGAGAGAGAGGAGCGCCGGGGGCAGAGAGAGGGGGGCCGGGGGCAGAGAGAGGGGGGCCGGGGGCAGAGAGAGGGGGGCCAGGGGGAGAGAGAGGGGGGCCGGGGGCAGAGAGAGGGGGGCTGGGGGCAGAGAGAGGGGGGACGGGGGCAGATAGAGGGGGCCCGGGGGCAGAGAGAGGGGGGCCAGGGGGAGAGAGAGGGGGGCCGCAGGGAGAGAGAGGGGGCCGGGGGGAGAGAGAGGGGGGCTCGGGGGCAGAGACAGGGGGGCCGTGGGCAGAGAGAGGGGGCCCGGGGCAGAGAGAGGTGGGCCGGGGGGAGAGAGATGGGGGCCGGGGGCAGAGAGAGGGGGGCCGGGGGCAGAGAGAGGGGGGCCGGGGGCAGAGAGAGGAGGGCCGGGGGGAGAGAGAGGGGGGCTGTGGGGAGAGAGAGGGGGCCGGGGGGAGAGAGAAGGCGGCCGGGGCGAGAGAGAGGGGGGCCGGGGGGAGAGAGAGGGGGGCCGGGGGGAAAGAGAGGGGGGCCGTGGGGAGAGAGAGGGGGGCCGTGGGGGAAGAGAGGGGGGCCGTGGGGAGAGAGAGGGGGGCCGTGTGGAGAGAGGAAGGGGCCGTGTGGAGAGAGAGGGGGGCCGTGTGAAGAGAGAGGGGGGCCGGGGGGAGAGAGAGGGGGGCCGGGGGCAGAGAGAGGGGGGCCGGGGGGAGGGAGAGGGGGGCCGGGGGGATAGAGAGGGGGCCGGGGGCAGAGAGAGGGGGGCCGAGGGCAGAGAGAGGGGGGACGGGGGCAGATAGAGGGGGCCCGGGGGCAGAGAGAGGGGGGCCGGAGGGAGAGAGAGGGGGGCCGGGGGGAGAGAGAGGGGGGCCGGGGGGAGAGAGAGGGGGGCCGGGGGGAAAGAGAGGGGGGCCGGGGGGAGAGAGAGGGGGGCCGGCGGGAGAGAGAGGGGGCAGGCGGGAGAGAGAGGGGGCCGGGGGGAGAGAGAGGGGGGCCGGGGGGAGAGAGAGGAGGGCCGGGGGCAGAGAGAGGGGGGCCGGGGGCAGAGAGAGGGGGGCCGGGGGCAGAGAGAGGGGGGCCAGGGGGAGAGAGAGGGGGGCCGGGGGCAGAGAGAGGGGGGCTGGGGGCAGAGAGAGGGGGGACGGGGGCAGATAGAGGGGGCCCGGGGGCAGAGAGAGGGGGGCCAGGGGGAGAGAGAGGGGGGCCGCAGGGAGAGAGAGGGGGCCGGGGGGAGAGAGAGGGGGCCTCGGGGGCAGAGACAGGGGGGGCGTGGGCAGAGAGAGGGGGCCCGGGGCAGAGAGAGGTGGGCCTGGGGGAGAGAGATGGGGGCCGGGGGCAGAGAGAGGGGGGCCGGGGACAGAGAGAGGGGGGCCGGGGGCAGAGAGAGGGGGGCTGTGGGGAGAGAGAGGGGGCCGGGGGGAGAGAGAGGGCGGCCGGGGAGAGAGAGAGGGGGGCCGGGGGGAGAGAGAGGGGGGCCGGGGGGAAAGAGAGGGGGGCCGTGGGGAGAGAGAGGGGGGCCGTGGGGGAAGAGAGGGGGGCCGTGGGGAGAGAGAGGGGGGCCGTGGGGAGAGAGGAAGGGGCCGTGTGGAGAGAGAGGGGGGCCGTGTGAAGAGAGAGGGGGGCCGGGGGGAGAGAGAGGGGGGCCGGGGGCAGAGAGAGGGGGGCCGGGGGGAGGGAGAGGGGGGCCGGGGGGATAGAGAGGGGGCCGGGGGCAGAGAGAGGGGGGCCGAGGGCAGAGAGAGGGGGGACGGGGGCAGATAGAGGGGGCCCGGGGGCAGAGAGAGGGGGGCCGGAGGGAGAGAGAGGGGGGCCGGGGGGAGAGAGAGGGGGGCCGGGGGGAGAGAGAGGGGGCCCGGGGGCAGAGAGAGGGGGGCCGGAGGGAGAGAGAGGGGGGCCGTGTGAAGAGAGAGGGGGGCCGGGAGGAGAGAGAGGGGGGCCGGGGGCAGAGAGAGGGGGGCCGGGGGGAGGGAGAGGGGGGCCGGGGGGATAGAGAGGGGGCCGGGGGCAGAGAGAGGGGGGCCGAGGGCAGAGAGAGGGGGGACGGGGGCAGATAGAGGGGGCCCGGGGGCAGAGAGAGGGGGGCCGGAGGGAGAGAGAGGGGGGCCGGGGGGAGAGAGATGGGGGCCGGGGGCAGAGAGAGGGGGGCCGGGGGCAGAGAGAGGGGGGCCGGGGGCAGAGAGAGGGGGGCCGGGGGGAGAGAGAGGGGGGCTGTGGGGAGAGAGAGGGGGCCGGGGGGAGAGAGAGGGCGGCCGGGGCGAGAGAGAGGGGGGCCGGGGGGAGAGAGAGGGGGGCCGGGGGGAAAGAGAGGGGGGCCGTGGGGAGAGAGAGGGGGGCCGTGGGGGAAGAGAGGGGGGCCGTGGGGAGAGAGAGGGGGGCCGTGGGGAGAGAGGAAGGGGCCGTGTGGAGAGAGAGGGGGGCCGTGTGAAGAGAGAGGGGGGCCGGGGGGAGAGAGAGGGGGTCCGGGGGCAGAGAGAGGGGGGCCGGGGGGAGGGAGAGGGGGGCCGGGGGGATAGAGAGGGGGCCGGGGGCAGAGAGAGGGGGGCCGAGGGCAGAGAGAGGGGGACGGGGGCAGATAGAGGGGGCCCGGGGGCAGAGAGAGGGGGGCCGGAGGGAGAGAGAGGGTGGCCGGGGGGAGAGAGAGGGGGGCCGGGGTGAGAGAGAGGGGGGCCGGGGGGAAAGAGAGGGGGGCCGGGGGGAGAGAGAGGGGGGCCGGCGGGAGAGAGAGGGGGGCAGGCGGGAGAGAGAGGGGGCCGGGGGGAGAGAGAGGGGGGCCGGGGGGAGAGAGAGGAGGGCCGGGGGCAGAGAGAGGGGGGCCGGGGGCAGAGAGAGGGGGGCCGGGGGCAGAGAGAGGGGGGCCAGGGGGAGAGAGAGGGGGGCCGGGGGCAGAGAGAGGGGGGCTGGGGGCAGAGAGAGGGGGGACGGGGGCAGATAGAGGGGGCCCGGGGGCAGAGAGAGGGGGGCCAGGGGGAGAGAGAGGGGGGCCGCAGGGAGAGAGAGGGGGCCGGGGGGAGAGAGAGGGGGGCTCGGGGGCAGAGACAGGGGGGCCGTGGGCAGAGAGAGGGGGCCCGGGGCAGAGAGAGGTGGGCCGGGGGGAGAGACATGGGGGCCGGGGGCAGAGAGAGGGGGGCCGGGGGCAGAGAGAGGGGGGCCGGCGGCAGAGAGAGGGGGGCCGGGGGGAGAGAGAGGGGGGCCGTGGGGAGAGAGAGGGGGGCTGTGGGGAGAGAGAGGGGGCCGGGGCGAGAGAGAGGGCGGCCGGGGCGAGAGAGAGGGGGGCCGGGGGGAGAGAGAGGGGGGCCGGGGGGAAAGAGAGGGGGGCCGTGGGGAGAGAGAGGGGGGCCGTGGGGGAAGAGAGGGGGGCCGTGGGGAGAGAGAGGGGGGCCGTGGGGAGAGAGGAAGGGGCCGTGTGGAGAGAGAGGGGGGCCGTGTGAAGAGAGAGGGGGGCCGGGGGGAGAGAGAGGGGGGCCGGGGGCAGAGAGAGGGGGGCCGGGGGGAGGGAGAGGGGGGCCGGGGGGATAGAGAGGGGGCCGGGGGCAGAGAGAGGGGGGCCGAGGGCAGAGAGAGGGGGTTGGGGGCAGATAGATGGGGCCCGGGGGCAGAGAGAGGGGGGCCGGAGGGAGAGAGAGGGGGGCCGGGGGGAGAGAGAGGGGGGCCGGGGGGAGAGAGAGGGGGGCCAGGGGGAAAGAGAGGGGGGCCGGGGGGAGAGAGAGGGGGGCCGGCGGGAGAGAGAGGGGGGCAGGCGGCAGAGAGAGGGGGCCGGGGGGAGAGAGAGGGGGGCAGGGGGGAGAGAGAGGAGGGCCGGGGGCAGAGAGAGGGGGGCCGGGGGCAGAGAGAGGGGGGCCGGGGGCAGAGAGAGGGGGGCCAGGGGGAGAGAGAGGGGGGCCGGGGGCAGAGAGAGGGGGGCTGGGGGCAGAGAGAGGGGGGACGGGGGCAGACAGAGGGGGCCCGGGGGCAGAGAGAGGGGGGCCAGGGGGAGAGAGAGGGGGGCCGCAGGGAGAGAGAGGGGGCCGGGGGGAGAGAGAGGGGGGCTCGGGGGCAGAGACAGGGGGGCCGTGGGCAGAGAGAGGGGGCCCGGGGCAGAGAGAGGTGGGCCGGGGGGAGAGAGATGGGGGCCGGGGGCAGAGAGAGGGGGGCCGGGGGCAGAGAGAGGGGGGCCGGGGGCAGAGAGAGGGGGGCTGTGGGGAGAGAGAGGGGGCCGGGGGGAGAGAGAGGGCGGCCGGGGCGAGAGAGAGGTGGGCCGGGGGGAGAGAGATGGGGGCCGGGGGCAGAGAGAGGGGGGCCGGGGGCAGAGAGAGGGGGGCCGGGGGCAGAGAGAGGGGGGCCGGGGGGAGAGAGAGGGGGGCTGTGGGGAGAGAGAGGGGGGCCGTGGGGAGAGAGAGGGGGGCCGTGGGGGAAGAGAGGGGGGCCGTGGGGAGAGAGAGGGGGGCCGTGGGGAGAGAGGAAGGGGCCGTGTGGAGAGAGAGGGGGGCCGTGTGAAGAGAGAGGGGGGCCGGGGGGAGAGAGAGGGGGGCCGGGGGCAGAGAGAGGGGGGCCGGGGGGAGGGAGAGGGGGGCCGGGGGGATAGAGAGGGGGCCGGGGGCAGAGAGAGGGGGGCCGAGGGCAGAGAGAAGGGGGACGGGGGCAGATAGAGGGGGCCCGGGGGCAGAGAGAGGGGGGCCGGAGGGAGAGAGAGGGGGGCCGGGGGGAGAGAGAGGGGGGTTCCGGGGGGAGAGAGAGGGTGGCCGGGGGCATAGAGAGGGGGGCCGAGGGCAGAGAGAGGGGGGCCGGGGGGAAAGAGAGGGGGGCCGGGGGGAGAGAGAGGGGGGCCGGCGGGAGAGAGAGGGGGGCAGGCGGGAGAGAGAGCGGGTCGGGGGAGAGAGAGGGGGGCCGGGGGGAGAGAGAGGAGGGCCGGGGGCAGAGAGAGGGGGGCCGGGGGCAGAGAGAGGGGGGCCGGGGGCAGAGAGAGGGGGGCCAGGGGGAGAGAGAGGGGGGCCGGGGGCAGAGAGAGGGGGGCTGGGGGCAGAGAGAGGGGGGACGGGGGCAGATAGAGGGGGCCCGGGGGCAGAGAGAGGGGGGCCAGGGGGAGAGAGAGGGGGGCCGCAGGGAGAGAGAGGGGGCCGGGGGGAGAGAGAGGGGGGCCGGGGCGAGAGAGAGGGGGGCCGGTGGGAGAGAAAGGGGGGCAGGGGAGAGAGAGAGGGGGGCCGGGGGGAGAGAGAGGGCGGCCGGGGGGAGAGAGAGGGGGGCCGGTGGGAGAGAGAGGGGGCCGGGGAGAGAGAGAGGGGGGCCGGGGGGAGAGAGAGGGGGGCCGGGGGCAGAGAGAGGGGGGCCGGGGCAGAGAGAGGGGGGCCGGGGGCAAAGAGAGGGGGGCCGGGAAGAGAGAGAGGGGGGCCGGGGGGAGAGAGAAGGGGGCCGGGGGGAGATAGAGGGGGGCCGGGGGGAGAGAGAGGGGGGCCGGGGGGAGAGAGAGGGGGCCGGCAGGAGAGAGAGGGGGGCCGGCGGGAGAGAGAGGGGGGCCAGGGGAGAGAGAGGGGGGCCGGGGGAGAGAGAGGGGCGCCGGGGGGAGAGAGAGGGGGGCTCGGGGGCAGAGACAGGGGAGCCGGGGGCAGAGAGAGGGGGGCCGGGGGCAGAGAGAGGGGGGCCGGGGGGAGAGAGAGGGGGGCCGGGGGCAGAGAGAGAGGGGGCCAGGGGCAGAGAGAGGGGGGCCGGGGGCAGAGAGAGGGGGGCCGGGGGGAGAGAGAGGGGGGCTGTGGGGAGAGAGAGGGGGCCGGGGGGAGAGAGAGGGCGGCCGGGGCGAGAGAGAGGGGGGCCGGGGTGAGAGAGAGGGGGGCCGGGGGCAGAGAGAGGGGGCTGGGGGCAGAGAGAGGGGGGACGGGGGCGGATAGAGGGGGCCCGGGGGCAGAGAGAGGGGGGCCAGGGGGAGAGAGAGGGGGGCCGCAGGGAGAGAGAGGGGGCCGGGGGGAGAGAGAGGGGGGCCGGGGCGAGAGAGAGGGGGGCCGGTGGGAGAGAAAGGGGGGCCGGGGGGAGAGAGAGGGGGGCCGGGGGGAGAGAGAGGGCGGCCGGGGGGAGAGAGAGGGGGGCCGGGGGGAGAGAGAGGGGGGCCGGGGAGAGAGAGAGGGGGGCCGGGGGGAGAGAGAGGGGGGCCGGGGGCAGAGAGAGGGGGGCCGGGGCAGAGAGAGGGGGGCCGGGGGCAAAGAG
This sequence comes from Petromyzon marinus, assembly GCF_048934315.1. Classification (NCBI taxonomy): domain Eukaryota; kingdom Metazoa; phylum Chordata; class Hyperoartia; order Petromyzontiformes; family Petromyzontidae; genus Petromyzon; species Petromyzon marinus. The sequence goes on from NW_027423120.1 coordinate 19,870, forward strand.
AGGGGGGCCGGGAAGAGAGAGAGGGGGGGCCGGGGGGAGAGAGAGGGGTCCGGGGGAGATAGAGGGGGGCCGGGGGGAGAGAGAGGGGGGCCGGGGCGAGAGAGAGGGGGCCGGCAGGAGAGAGAGGGGGGCCGGCGGGAGAGAGAGGGGGGCCAGGGGAGAGAGAGGGGGGCCGGGGGGAGAGAGAGGGGGGCCGGGGGGAGAGAGAGGGGGGCTCGGGGGCAGAGACAGGGGAGCCGGGGGCAGAGAGAGGGGGGCCGGGGGCAGAGAGAGGGGGGCCGGGGGCAGAGAGAGAGGGGGCCGGGGGCAGAGAGAGGGGGCCGGGGGCAGAGAGAGGGGGTTGGGGGGAGAGAGAGGGGGGCTGTGGGGTGAGAGAGGGGGCCGGGGGGAGAGAGAGGGCGGCCAGGGCGAGAGAGAGGGGGGCCGGGGGGAGAGAGAGGGGGGCCGGGGGGAAAGAGAGGGGGGCCGTGGGGAGAGAGAGGGGGGCCGTGGGGGAAGAGAGGGGGGCCGTGGGGAGAGAGAGGGGGGCCGTGGGGAGAGAGAAAGGGGCCGTGTGGAGAGAGAGGGGGGCCGTGTGAAGAGAGAGGGGGGCCGGGGGGAGAGAGAGGGGGGCCGGGGGCAGAGAGAGGGGGGCCGGGGGGAGAGAGAGGGGGGCCGGGGGGATAGAGAGGTGGGCCGGGGGCAGAGAGAGGGGGGCCGAGGGCAGAGAGAGGTGGGACGGGGGCAGATAGAGTGGGCCCGGGGGCAGAAAGAGGGGGGCCGGAGGGAGAGAGAGTGGGGCCGGGGGGAGAGAGAGGGCGGCCGGGGGAGAGAGAGGGGCGCCGGGGGCAGAGAGAGGGGGGCCGGGGGCAGAGAGAGGGGGGCCGGGGGCAGAGAGAGGGGGGCCGGGAAGAGAGAGAGGGGGGCCGGGGGGAGAGAGAGGGGGGCCGGGGGGAGAGAGAGGGGGGCCGGGGGGAGAGAGAGGGGGGCCGGGGTGAGAGAGTGGGGGGCCGGCGGGAGAGAGAGGGGGGTCGGTGGGAGAGAGAGGGGGCCAGGGGGAGAGAGAGGGGGGCCGGGGGGAGAGAGAGGGGGGCCGGGGGGAGAGAGAGGGGGGCCCGGGGGCAGAGAGAGGGGGGCCGGGGGCAGAGAGAGGGTGGCCGGGGGCAGAGAGAGGGGGGCCGGGGGGAGAGACAGGGGGGCCGGGGGCAGAGAGAGGTGGGCCGTGGGCAGAGAGAGGGGGGCCGGGGGCAGAGAGAGGGGGGCCGGGGGCAGAGAGAGGGGGGCCAGGGGGAGAGAGAGGGGGGCTGCGGGGAGAGAGAGGGGGCCGGGGGGAGAGAGAGGGGGGCCGGGGCGAGAGGGAGGGGGGCCGGTGGGAGAGAGAGGGGGGCCGTGGGGAGAGAGAAGGGGGCCGTGGAGAGAGAGAGGGGGGCCATGGGGAGAGAGAGGGGGGCCGTGGGGAGAGAGAGGGGGGCCGTGGGGAGAGAGAGGGGGGCCGGGGGGAGAGAGAGGGGGGCCGGGGGGAGAGAGAGGGGGCCGGGGGCAGAGAGAGGGGGGCCGAGGGCAGAGAGAGGGGGGCCGGGGGCAGAGAGAGGGGGGCCGGGGGCAGAGAGAGGGGGGCGGGGGGAGAGAGAGGGGGGCCGGGGGGAGAGAGAGGGGGGCCGGGGGGAGAGAGAGGGGGGCCGGGGGGAGAGAAAGGGGGGCCGTGGGGAGAGAGAGGGGAGCCGGGGGGAGAGAGAGGGGGGCCGGCGGGAGAGAGAGGGGGGCCGTGGGGAGAAAGAGGGGGGCCGGGGGGAGAGAGAAGGGGGCCGGGGGGAAAGAGAGGGGGCCATGGGGAGAGAGAGGGGGGCCGTGGGGAGAGAGAGGGGGGCCGTGGGGAGAGAGAGGGGGGCCGTGGGGAGAGAGAAAGGGGCCGTGTCGAGAGAGAGCGGGGCCGTGTGAAGAGAGAGGGGGGCCGGGGGGAGAGAGTGGGGGGGCGTAGACAGAGAGAGGGGGGCCGGGGGGAGAGAGAGGGGGGCCGGGGTGATAGAGAGGGGGGCCGGGGCAGAGGGAGGGGGGCCGAGGGCAGAGAGAGGGGGGACGGGGGCAGATAGAGGGGGCCCGGGGGCAGAGAGAGGGGGGCCGGGGGGAGAGAGAGGGGGGCCGGGGGTAGAGAGAGCGGGGCCGGCGGGAGAGAGAGGGGGGCTGGCGGGAGAGAGAGGGGGGCCGGGGGGAGAGAGACGGGGGCCGGGGGGAGAGAGAGGAGGGCCGGGGGCAGAGAGAGGGGGGCCGGGGGCAGAGAGAGGGGGGCCGGGGGCAGAGAGAGGGGGGCCAGGGCGAGAGAGAGGGGGGCCGTGGGCAGAGAGAGGGGGGCCGGGGGCAGAGAGAGAGGGGACGGGGGCAGATAGAGGGGGCCCTGGGGCAGAGAGAGGGGGGCCGGGGGGAGAGAGAGGGGGGCCGCGGGGAGAGAGACTGGGCCGGGGGGAGAGAGAGGGGGGCCGGGGCGAGAGAGAGGGGGGCCGTTGGGAGAGAAAGGGGGCCGGGGGGAGAGAGAGGGGGGCCGGGGGTAGAGAGAGGGCGGCCTGGGCGAGAGAGATGGGGGCCGGGGGAGAGAGAGAGGGGCCGGGGAGAGAGAGAGGGGGGCCAGGGGGAGAGAGAGGGGGGCCGGGGGCAGAGAGAGGGGGGCCGGGGCAGAGAGAGGAGGGCCGGGGGCAGAGAGAGGGGGGCCGGGAAGAGAGAGAGGAGGGCCGGGGGGAGAGGGGGGACGGCGGGAGAGAGAGTGGGGCCAGGGGGAGAGAGAGGGGGGCCGGGGGGAGAGAGAGGGGGGCCTGGGGGAGAGAGAGGGGGGCCCGGGGGCAGAGAGAGGGGGGCCGGGGGCAGAGAGAGGGGGGCCGGGGGCAGAGAGAGGGGGGCCGGGGGCAGAGAGAGGGGGGCCGCGGGCAGAGAGAGGGGGGCCGGGGGGAGAGAGAGGGGGGCCGGGGGCAGAGAGAGGGGGGCCGGGGGCAGAGAGAGGGGGGGCGGGGGCAGAGAGAGGGGGGCCGGCGGGAGAGAAATTGGGGCCGTGGGGAGAGAGAGGGGAGCCGGGGGCAGAGAGAGGGGCGCCGGGGGCAGAGAGAGGGGGGCCGGGGGGAGAGAGAGGGGGGCCGTGGGGAGAGAGAGAGGGGCCGGGGGGAGAGAGAGGGGGGCCGGGGGGAGATAGAGGGGGGCCGGGGGGAGAGAGAGGGGGGCCGGGGGGAGAGAGAGGGGGGCCGGGGGGAAAGTGAGGGGGGACGTGGGGAGAGAGAGGGGGGCCGTGGGGGAAGAGAGGGGGGCCGTGGGGAGAGAGAGGGGGGCCGTGGGGGAAGAGAGGGGGGCCGTGGGGAGAGAGAGGGGGGCAGGGGGGAGAGAGAAGGGGGCCGGGGGGAAAGAGAGGGGGGCCGTGGCGAGAGAGAGGAGGGCCGTGGGGAGAGAGAGGGGGGCCGTGGGGAGAGAGAAAGGGGCCGTGTCGAGAGAGAGCGGGGCCATGTGAAGAGAGAGGGGGGCCGGGGGGAGAGAGTGGGGGGGCGTAGACAGAGAGAGGGCGGCCGGGGGGAGAGAGAGGGGGGCCGGGGTGATAGAGAGGGGGGTCGGAGCAGAGAGAGGGGGGCCGAGGGCAGAGAAAGGGGGGACGGGGGCAGATAGAGGGGGCCCGGGGGCAGAGAGAGGGGGGCCGGGGGGAGAGAGAGGGGGGCCGGGGGTAGAGAGAGCGGGGCCGGCGGGAGAGAGAGGGGGGCTGGCGGGAGAGAGAGGGGGGCCGGGGGGAGAGAGACGGTGGCCGGGGGGAGAGAGAGGAGGGCCGGGGGCAGAGAGAGGGGGGCTGGGGGCAGAGAGAGGGGGGCCGGGGGCAGAGAGAGGGGGGCCAGGGGGAGAGAGAGGGGGGCCGGGGGCAGAGAGAGGGGGGCCGGGGGCAGAGAGAGGGGGCCCGGGGGCAGAGAGAGGGGGGCCAGGGAGAGAGAGAGGGGGGCTGCAGGGAGAGAGAGGGGGCCGGGGGGAGAGAGAGGGGGGCCGGGGCGAGAGAGAGGGGGGCCGGTGGGAGAGAAAGGGGGGCCGGGGGGAGAGAGAGGGGGGCCGGGGGGAGAGAGAGGGCGGCCGGGGGGAGAGAAAGGGAGGCCGGGGGGAGAGAGAGGGGGGCCGGGGAGAGAGAGAGGGGGGCCGGGGGGAGAGAGAGGGGGGCCGGGGGCAGAGAGAGGGGGGCCGGGGCAGAGAGAGGGGTGCCGGGGGCAAAGAGAGGGGGGCCGGGAAGAGAGAGAGGGGGGCCGGGGGGAGAGAGAGGGGTCCGGGGGGAGATAGAGGGGGGCCGGGGGGAGAGAGAGGGGGGCCGGGGGGAGAGAGAGGGGGCCGGCAGGAGAGAGAGGGGGGCCGGCGGGAGAGAGAGGGGGACCAGGGGAGAGAGAGGGGGGCCGGGGGGAGAGAGAGGGGGGCCGGGGGGAGAGAGAGGGGGGCTCGGGGGCAGAGACAGGGGAGCCGGGGGCAGAGAGAGGGGGGCCGGGGGCAGAGAGAGGGGGGCCGGGGGCAGAGAGAGAGGGGGCCGGGGGCAGAGAAAGGGGGGCCGGGGGCAGAGAGAGGGGGGCCGGGGGGAGAGAGAGGGGGGCTGTGGGGAGAGAGAGGGGGCCGGGGGGAGAGAGAGGGCGGCCAGGGCGAGAGAGAGGGGGGCCGGGGGGAGAGAGAGGGGGGCCGGGGGGAAAGAGAGGGGGGCCGTGGGGAGAGAGAGGGGGGCCGTAGGGGAAGAGAGGGGGGCCGTGGGGAGAGAGAGGGGGGCCGTGGGGAGAGAGAAAGGGGCCGTGTGGAGAGAGAGGGGGGCCGTGTGAAGAGAGAGGGGGGCCGGGGGGAGAGAGAGGGGGGCCGGGGGCAGAGAGAGGGGGGCCGGGGGGAGAGAGAGGGGGGCCGGGGGGATAGAGAGGGGGGCCGGGGGCAGAGAGAGGGGGGCCGAGGGCAGAGAGAGGTGGGACGGGGGCAGATAGAGTGGGCCCGGGGGCAGAAAGAGGGGGGCCGGAGGGAGAGAGAGGGGGGCCGGGGGGAGAGAGAGGGCGGCCGGGGGGAGAGAGAGGGGCGCCGGGGGCAGAGAGAGGGGGGCCGGGGGCAGAGAGAGGGGGGCCGGGGGCAGAGAGAGGGGGGCCGGGAAGAGAGAGAGGGGTGCCGGGGGGAGAGAGAGGGGGGCCGGGGGGAGAGAGAGGGGGGCCGGGGGGAGAGAGAGGGGGGCCGGGTTGAGAGAGTGGGGGGCCGGCGGGAGAGAGAGGGGGGGTCGGCGGGAGAGAGAGGGGGCCAGGGGGAGAGAGAGGGGGGCCGGGGGGAGAGAGAGGGGGGCGCCGGGGGGAGAGACAGGGGGGCCGGGGGCGAGAGGGAGGGGGGCCGGTGGGAGAGAGAGGGGGGCCGTGGGGAGAAAGAAGGGGGACGTGGGGAGAGAGAGGGGGGCCGTGGGGAGAGAGAGGGGGGCGTGGGAGAGAGAGGGGGGCCGTGGGGAGAGAGAAAGGGCCGTGTCGAGAGAGAGCGGGGCCGTGTGAAGAGAGAGGGGGGCCGGGGGAGAGAGTGGGGGGGGCGTAGACAGAGAGAGGGGGGCCGGGGGGAGAGAGAGGGGGGCCGGGGGGAGAGAAAGGGGGGCCGGGGGGAGAGAGAGGGGGCCATGGGAGAGAGAGGGCGGCCGGGGGAGAGAGAGGGGGGCCGGGGGGAGAGAGAGGGGGGCCGGGGAGAGAGAGAGGGGGGCCGGGGGGAGAGAGAGGGGGGCCGGGGCAGAGAGAGGGGGGCCGGGCAGAGAGAGGGGGCCGGGGGCAAAGAGAGGGGGGCCGGGAAGAGAGAGAGGGGGGCGGGGGGAGAGAGAGGGGTCCGGGGGGAGATAGAGGGGGGCCGGGGGGAGAGAGAGGGGGGCCGGGGGGAGAGAGAGGGGGCCGGCAGGAGAGAGAGGGGGGCCGGCGGGAGAGAGAGGGGGCCAGGGGAGAGAGAGGGGGGCCGGGGGGAGAGAGAGGGGGGCCGGGGGGAGAGAGAGGGGGGCTCGGGGGCAGAGACAGGGGGAGCCGGGGGCAGAGAGAGGGGGGCCGGGGGCAGAGAGAGGGGGCCGGGGGCAGAGAGAGAGGGGGCCGGGGGCATAGAGAGGGGGGCCGGGGGCAGAGAGAGGGGGGCCGGGGGGAGAGAGAGGGGGGCTGTGGGAGAGAGAGGGGGCCGGGGGGAGAGAGAGGGCGGCCAGGGCGAGAGAGAGGGGGGCCGGGGGGAGAGAGAGGGGGCCGGGGGGAAAGAGAGGGGGGCCGTGGGAGAGAGAGGGGGGCCGTGGGGGAAGAGAGGGGGCCGTGGGGGAGAGAGAGGGGGGCCGTCGGGAGAGAGAAAGGGGCCGTGTGGAGAGAGAGGGGGGCCGTGGGAAGAGAGAGGGGGGCCGGGGGGAGAGAGGGGGGCCGGGGGCAGAGAGAGGGGGCCGGGGGGAGAGAGAGGGGGGCCGGGGGATAGAGAGGGGGCGGGGGCAGAGAGAGGGGGGCCGAGGGCAGAGAGAGGTGGGACGGGGGCAGATAGAGTGGGCCCGGGGGCAGAAAGAGGGGGGCCGGAGGGAGAGAGAGGGGGCCGGGGGGAGAGAGAGGGCGGCCGGGGGGAGAGAGAGGGGCGCAGGGGCAGAGAGAGGGGGGCCGGGGGCAGAGAGAGGGGGGCCGGGGGCAGAGAGAGGGGGGCCGGGAAGAGGAGAGAGGGGGCCGGGGGAGAGAGAGGGGGGCCGGGGGGAGAGAGAGGGGGGCCGGGGGGAGAGAGAGGGGGGCCGGGGTGAGAGAGTGGGGGGCCGGCGGGAGAGAGAGGGGGGTCGGCGGGAGAGAGAGGGGGCCAGGGGGAGAGAGAGGGGGGCCGGGGGGAGAGAGAGGGGGGCCGGGGGGAGAGAGAGGGGGGCCCGGGGGCAGAGAGAGGGGGGCCGTGGGCAGAGAGAGGGTGGCCGGGGGCAGAGAGAGGGGGGCCGGGGGGAGAGACAGGGGGGCCGGGGGCAGAGAGAGGGGGGCCGTGGGCAGAGAGAGGGGGGCCGGGGCAGAGAGAGGGGGGCCGGGGGTAGAGAGAGGGGGGCCGGGGGCAGAGAGAGGGGGCCAGGGGGAGAGAGAGGGGGGCTGCGGGGAGAGAGAGGGGTCCGGGGGGAGAGAGAGGGGGGCCGGGGCGAGAGGGAGGGGGGCCGGTGGGAGAGAGAGGGGGCCGTGGGGAGAAAGAAGGGGGACGTGGGGAGAGAGAGGGGGGCCGTGGGGAGAGAGAGGGGGGCCGGGGGGGAGAGAGAGGGGGGCCGGGGGCAGAGAGAGGGGGGCCGAGGGCAGAGAGAGGGGGCCGGGGGCAGAGAGAGGGGGGGCGGGGGGAGAGAGAGGGGGGCCGGGGGGAGAGAGAGGGGGGCCGGGGGGAGAGAGAGGGGGGCCGGGGGGAGAGAAAGGGGGGCCGTGGGGAGAGAGAGGGGAGCCGGGGGAGAGAGAGGGGGGCCGGCGGGAGAGAGAGGGGGGCCGTGGGGAGAGAGAGGGGGCTCGGGGGCAGAGACAGGGGAGCCGGGGGCAGAGAGAGGGGGGCCGGGGGCAGAGAGAGGGGGGCCGGGGGCAGAGAGAGAGGGGGCCGGGGGGCATAGAGAGGGGGGCCGGGGCAGAGAGAGGGGGGCCGGGGGGAGAGAGAGGGGGGCTGTGGGGAGAGAGAGGGGGCCGGGGGAGAGAGAGGGCGGCCAGGGCGAGAGAGAGGGGGCCGGGGGGAGAGAGAGGGGGGCCGGGGGGAAAGAGAGGGGGGCCGTGGGGAGAGAGAGGGGGGCCGTGGGGGAAGAGAGGGGCCGTGGGGAGAGAGAGGGGGGCCGTCGGAGAGAGAAAGGGGCCGTGTGGAGAGAGAGGGGGGCCGTGGGAAGAGAGAGGGGGCCGGGGGAGAGAGAGGGGGGCCGGGGGCAGAGAGAGGGGGGCCGGGGGGAGAGAGAGGGGGGCCGGGGGGATAGAGAGGGGGGCCGGGGGCAGAGAGAGGGGGGCCGAGGGCAGAGAGAGGTGGGACGGGGGCAGATAGAGTGGGCCCGGGGGCAGAAAGAGGGGGGCCGGAGGGAGAGAGAGGGGGGCCGGGGGGAGAGAGAGGGCGGCCGGGGGGAGAGAGAGGGGCGCCGGGGGCAGAGAGAGGGGGGCCGGGGGCAGAGAGAGGGGGGCCGGGGGCAGAGAGAGGGGGGCCGGGAAGAGAGAGAGGGGGGCCGGGGGGAGAGAGAGGGGGGCCGGGGGGAGAGAGAGGGGGGCCGGGGGGAGAGAGAGGGGGGCCGGGGTGAGAGAGTGGGGGGCCGGCGGGAGAGAGAGGGGGGTCGGCGGGAGAGAGAGGGGGCCAGGGGGAGAGAGAGGGGGGCCGGGGGGAGAGAGAGGGGGGCCGGGGGGAGAGAGAGGGGGGCCCGGGGGCAGAGAGAGGGGGGCCGTGGGCAGAGAGAGGGTGGCCGGGGGCAGAGAGAGGGGGGCCGGGGGGAGAGACAGGGGGGGCCGGGGGCAGAGAGAGGGGGGCCGTGGGCAGAGAGAGGGGGGCCGGGGGCAGAGAGAGGGGGGCCGGGGGTAGAGAGAGGGGGGCCGGGGGCAGAGAGAGGGGGGCCAGGGGGAGAGAGAGGGGGGCTGCGGGGAGAGAGAGGGGTCCGGGGGGAGAGAGAGGGGGGCCGGGGCGAGAGGGAGGGGGGCCGGTGGGAGAGAGAGGGGGGCCGTGGGGAGAAAGAAGGGGGACGTGGGGAGAGAGAGGGGGGCCGTGGGGAGAGAGAGGGGGGCCGGGGGGAGAGAGAGGGGGGCCGGGGGCAGAGAGAGGGGGGCCGAGGGCAGAGAGAGGGGGGCCGGGGGCAGAGAGAGGGGGGGCGGGGGGAGAGAGAGGGGGGCCGGGGGGAGAGAGAGGGGGGCCGGGGGGAGAGAGAGGGGGGCCGGGGGGAGAGAAAGGGGGGCCGTGGGGAGAGAGAGGGGAGCCGGGGGGAGAGAGAGGGGGGCCGGCGGGAGAGAGAGGGGGGCCGTGGGGAGAAAGAGGGGGGCCGGGGGGAGAGAGAAGGGGGCCGGGGGGAAAGAGAGGGGGCCGTGGGGAGAGAGAGGGGGGCCGTGGGGAGAGAGAAAGGGGCCGTGTCGAGAGAGAGCGGGGCCGTGTGAAGAGAGAGGGGGGCCGGGTGGAGAGAGTGGGGGGGCGTAGACAGAGAGAGGGGGGCCGGGGGGAGAGAGAGGGGGGCCGGGGTGATAGAGAGGGGGGCCGGGGCAGAGAGAGGGGGGCCGAGGGCAGAGAGAGGGGGGACGGGGGCAGATAGAGGGGGCCCGGGGGCAGAGAGAGGGGGGCCGGGGGGAGAGAGAGGGGGGCCGGGGGTAGAGAGAGCGGGGCCGGCGGGAGAGAGAGGGGGGCTGGCGGGAGAGAGAGGGGGGCCAGGGGGAGAGAGACGGGGGCCGGGGGGAGAGAGAGGAGGGCCGGGGGCAGAGAGAGGGGGGCCGGGGGCAGAGAGAGGGGGGCCGGGGGCAGAGAGAGGGGGGCCAGGGGGAGAGAGAGGGGGGCCGGGGGCAGAGAGAGGGGGGCCGGGGGCAGAGAGAGAGGGGACGGGGGCAGAAAGAGGGGGCCCGGGGGCAGAGAGAGGGGGGCCGGGGGGAGAGAGAGGGGGGCCGCGGGGAGAGAGACTGGGCCGGGGGGAGAGAGAGGGGGGCCGGGGCGAGAGAGAGGGGGGCCGGTGGGAGAGAAAGGGGGCCGGGGGGGAGAGAGAGGGGGGCCGGGGGTAGAGAGAGGGCGGCCTGGGCGAGAGAGATGGGGGCGGGGGGAGAGAGAGAGGGGCCGGGGAGAGAGAGAGGGGGGCCAGGGGGAGAGAGAGGGGGGCCGGGGGCAGAGAGAGGGGGGCCGGGGCAGAGAGAGGAGGGCCGGGGGCAGAGAGAGGGGGGCCGGGAAGAGAGAGAGGAGGGCCGGGGGGAGAGAGAGGGGGGCCGGGGGGAGAGAGAGGGGGGCCGGGGGGAGAGAGAGGGGGGCCGGGGGGAGAGAGAGGGGGGCCGGCGGGAGAGGGGGGACGGCGGGAGAGAGAGTGGGGCCAGGGGGAGAGAGAGGGGGGCCGGGGGGAGAGAGAGGGGGGCCTGGGGGAGAGAGAGGGGGGCTCGGTGGCAGAGAGAGGGGGGCCGGGGGCAGAGAGAGGGGGGCCGGGGGCAGAGAGAGGGGGGCCGGGGGCAGAGAGAGGGGGGCCGGGGGCAGAGAGAGGGGGGCCGGGGGGAGAGAGAGGGGGGCCGGGGGCAGAGAGAGGGGGGCCGGGGGCAGAGAGAGGGGGGGCGGGGGCAGAGAGAGGGGGGCCGGCGGGAGAGAAATTGGGGCCGTGGGGAGAGAGAGGGGAGCCGGGGGCAGAGAGAGGGGGGCCGGGGGCAGAGAGAGGGGGGCCGGGGGGAGAGAGAGGGGGGCCGTGGGGAGAGAGAGAGGGGCCGGGGGGAGAGAGAGGGGGGCCGGGGGGAGATAGAGGGGGGCCGGGGGGAGAGAGAGGGGGGCCGGGGGGAGAGATAGGGGGCCGGGGGGAAAGTGAGGGGGGACGTGGGGAGAGAGAGGGGGGCCGTGGGGGAAGAGAGGGGGGCCGTGGGGAGAGAGAGGGGGGCCGTGGGGGAAGAGAGGGGGGCCGTGGGGAGAGAGAGGGGGGCAGGGGGGAGAGAGAAGGGGGCCGGGGGGAAAGAGAGGGGGGCCGTGGGGAGAGAGAGGGGGGCCGTGGGGAGAGAGAGGGGGGCCGTGGGGAGAGAGAAAGGGGCCGTGTCGAGAGAGAGCGGGGCCATGTGAAGAGAGAGGGGGGCCGGGGGGAGAGAGTGGGGGGGCGTAGACAGAGAGAGGGGGGCCGGGGGGAGAGAGAGGGGGGCCGGGGTGATAGAGAGGGGGGCCGGGGCAGAGAGAGGGGGGCCGAGGGCAGAGAGAGGGGGGACGGGGGCAGATAGAGGGGGCCCGGGGGCAGAGAGAGGGGGGCCGGGGGGAGAGAGAGGGGGGCCGGGGGTAGAGAGAGCGGGGCCGGCGGGAGAGAGAGGGGGGATGGCGGGAGAGAGAGGGGGGCCGGGGGGAGAGAGACGGGGGCCGGGGGGAGAGAGAGGAGGGCCGGGGGCAGAGAGAGGGGGGCCGGGGGCAGAGAGAGGGGGGCCGGGGGCAGAGAGAGGGGGGCCTGGGGGAGAGAGAGGGGGGCCGGGGGCAGAGAGAGGGGGGCCGGGGGCAGAGAGAGAGGGGACGGGGGCAGATAGAGGGGGCCCGGGGGCAGAGAGAGGGGGGCCGGGGGGAGAGAGAGGGGGGCCGCGGGGAGAGAGACTGGGCCGGGGGGAGAGAGAGGGGGGCCGGGGCGAGAGAGAGGGGGGCCGGTGGGAGAGAAAGGGGGCTGGGGGGGAGAGAGAGGGGGGCCGGGGGTAGAGAGAGGGCGGCCTGGGCGAGACAGATGGGGGCCGGGGGGAGAGAGAGAGGGGCCGGGGAGAGAGAGAGGGGGGCCAGGGGGAGAGAGAGGGGGGCCGGGGGCAGAGAGAGGGGGGCCGGGGCAGAGAGAGGAGGGCCGGGGGCAGAGAGAGGGGGGCCGGGAAGAGAGAGAGGGGGGCCGGGGGGAGAGAGAGGGGGGCCGGGGGGAGAGAGAGGGGGGCCGGGGGGAGAGAGAGGGGGGCCGGGGGGAGAGAGAGGGGGGCCGGGGGGAGAGAGAGGGGGGCCGGCGGGAGAGAGAGGGGGGACGCCGGGAGAGAGAGTGGGGCCAGGGGGAGAGAGAGGGGGGCCGGGGGGAGAGAGAGGGGGGCCTGGGGGAGAGAGAGGGGGGCCCGGGGGCAGAGAGAGGGGGTCCGGGGGCAGAGAGAGGGGGGCCGGGGGCAGAGAGAGGGGGGCCGGGGGCAGAGAGAGGGGGGCCGGGGGCAGATAGAGGGGGGCCGGGGGGAGAGAGAGGGGGGCCGGGGGCAGAGAGAGGGGGGCCGGGGGCAGAGAGAGGGGGGGCGAGAAATTGGGGCCGTGGGGAGAGAGAGGGGAGCCGGGGGCAGAGAGAGGGGGGCCGGGGGCAGAGAGAGGGGGGCCGGGGGGAGAGAGAGGGGGGCCGTGGGGAGAGAGAGAGGGGCCGGGGGGAGAGAGAGGGGGGCCGGGGGGAGATAGAGGGGGGCCGGGGGGAGAGAGAGGGGGGCCGGGGGGAGAGAGAGGGGGGCCGGGGGGAAAGAGAGGGGGGACGTGGGGAGAGAGAGGGGGGCCGTGGGGGAAGAGAGGGGGGCCGTGGGGAGAGAGAGGGGGGCCGTGGGGAGAGAGAAAGGGGCCGTGTGGAGAGAGAGGGGGGCCGTGTGAAGAGAGAGGGGGGCCGGGGGGAGAGAGAGGGGGGCCGGGGGCAGAGAGAGGGGGGCCGGGGGGAGAGAGAGGGGGGCCGGGGGGAGAGAGAGGGGGGCCGGGGGGAGAGAGAGGGGGGCCTGGGGGAGAGAGAGGGGGGCCCGGGGGCAGAGAGAGGGGGTCCGGGGGCAGAGAGAGGGGGGCCGGGGGCAGAGAGAGGGGGGCCGGGGGCAGAGAGAGGGGGGCCGGGGGCAGATAGAGGGGGGCCGGGGGGAGAGAGAGGGGGGCCGGGGGCAGAGAGAGGGGGGCCGGGGGCAGAGAGAGGGGGGGCGAGAAATTGGGGCCGTGGGGAGAGAGAGGGGAGCCGGGGGCAGAGAGAGGGGGGCCGGGGGCAGAGAGAGGGGGGCCGGGGGGAGAGAGAGGGGGGCCGTGGGGAGAGAGAGAGGGGCCGGGGGGAGAGAGAGGGGGGCCGGGGGGAGATAGAGGGGGGCCAGGGGGAGAGAGAGGGGGGCCGGGGGGAGAGAGAGGGGGGCCGGGGGGAAAGAGAGGGGGGACGTGGGGAGAGAGAGGGGGGCCGTGGGGGAAGAGAGGGGGGCCGTGGGGAGAGAGAGGGGGGCCGTGGGGAGAGAGAAAGGAGGCCGTGTGGAGAGAGAGGGGGGCCGTGTGAAGAGAGAGGGGGGCCGGGGGGAGAGAGAGGGGGGCCGGGGGCAGAGAGAGGGGGGCCGGGGGGAGAGAGAGGGGGGCCGGGGGGAGAGAGAGGGGGGCCGGGGGGAGAGAGAGGGGGGCCTGGGGGAGAGAGAGGGGGGCCCGGGGGCAGAGAGAGGGGGTCCGGGGGCAGAGAGAGGGGGGCCGGGGGCAGAGAGAGGGGGGCCGGGGGCAGAGAGAGGGGGGCCGGGGGGAGAGAGAGGGGGGCCGGGGGCAGAGAGAGGGGGGCCGGGGGCAGAGAGAGGGGGGGCGAGGGCAGAGAGAGGGGGGCCGGGGGGAGAGAAATTGGGGCCGTGGGGAGAGAGAGGGGAGCCGGGGGCAGAGAGAGGGGGGCCGGGGGCAGAGAGAGGGGGGCCGGGGGGAGAGAGAGGGGGGCCGTGGGGAGAGAGAGAGGGGCCGGGGGGAGAGAGAGGGGGGCCGGGGGGAGATAGAGGGGGCCGGGGGGAGAGAGAGGGGGGCGGGGGGAGAGAGAGGGGGGCCGGGGGGAAAGAGAGGGGGGACGTGGTGAGAGAGAGGGGGGCCGTGGGGGAAGAGAGGGGGGCCGTGGGGAGAGAGAGGGGGGCCGTGGGGAGAGAGAAAGGGGCCGTGTGGAGAGAGAGGGGGGCCGTGTGAAGAGAGAGGGGGGCCGGGGGGAGAGAGAGGGGGGCTGGGGGCAGAGAGAGGGGGGCCGGGGGGAGAGAGAGGGGGGCCGGGGGGATAGAGAGGGGGGCCGGGGGCAGAGAGAGGGGGGCCGAGGGCAGAGAGAGGGGGGACGGGGCAGATAGAGGGGGCTCGGGGGCAGAGAGAGGGGGGCCGGAGGGAGAGAGAGGGGGGCCGGGGGCAGAGAGAGGGGGGCCGGGGGCAGAGAGAGGGGGGCCGGGGGCAGAGAGAGGGGGGACGGCGGGAGAGAGAGTGGGGCCAGGGGGAGAGAGAGGGGGGCCGGGGGGAGAGAGAGGGGGGCCTGGGGGAGAGAGAGGGGGGCCCGGGGGCAGAGAGAGGGGGGCCGGGGGCAGAGAACGGGGGGCCGGGGGCAGAGAGAGGGGGGCCGGGGGCAGAGAGAGGGGGGCCGGGGGCAGAGAGAGGGGGGCCGGTGGGAGAGAGAGGGGGGCCGGGGGCAGAGAGAGGGGGGCCGGGGGCAGAGAGAGGGGGGCCGGGGGCAGAGAGAGGGGGGCCGGGGGGAGAGAAATTGGGGCCGTGGGGAGAGAGAGGGGAGCCGGGGGCAGAGAGAGGGGGGCCGGGGGCAGAGAGAGGGGGGCCGGGGAGAGAGAGAGGGGGGCCGTGGGGATAGAGCGAGGGGCCGGGGGGAGAGAGAGGGGGGCCGGGGGAGATAGAGGGGGGCCGGGGGGAGAGAGAGGGGGGCCGGGGGGAGAGAGAGGGAGGCCGGGGGGAAAGAGAGGGGGGACGTGGGGAGAGAGAGGGGGGCCGTGGGGGAAGAGAGGGGGGCCGTGGGGAGAGAGAGGGGGGCCGTGGGGAGAGATAAAGGGGCCGTGTGGAGAGAGAGGGGGGCCGTGTGAAGAGAGAGGGGGGCCGGGGGGAGAGAGAGGGGGGCCGGGGTCAGAGAGAGGGGGGCCGGGGGGAGAGAGAGGGGGGCCGGGGGGATAGAGAGGGGGGCTGGGGGCAGAGAGAGGGGGGCCGAGGGCAGAGAGAGGGGGGCCGGGGCAGATAGAGGGGGCCCGGGGGCAGAGAGAGGGGGGCCGGAGGGAGAGAGAGGGGGGTCGGGGGCAGAGAGAGGGGGGCCGGGGGCAGAGAGAGGGGGGCCGGGTGTAGAGAGAGGGGAGCCGGGAAGAGAGAGAGGGGGGCCGGGGGGAGAGAGAGGGGGGCCGGGGGGAGAGAGAAGGGGGCCGGGGGGAGAGAGAGGGGGGCCGGGGTGAGAGAGAAGGGGGCCGGCGGGAGAGAGAGGGGGGCTGGCGGGAGAGAGAGCGGGGCCAGGGGGAGAGAGAGGGGGGCCGGGGGGAGAGAGAGGGGGGCCGGGGGGAGAGAGAGGGGGGCCCGGGGTGCAGAGAGAGGGGGGCCGGGGGCAGAGAGAGGGGGGCCGGGGGCAGAGAGAGGGGGGCCGGGGGGAGAGACAGGGGGGCCGGGGGCAGAGAGAGGGGGGCCGTGGGCAGAGAGAGGGGGGCCGGGGGCAGAGAGAGGGGGGCCGGGGGTAGAGAGAGGGGGCCGGGGGCAGAGAGAGGGGGGCCGGGGCGAGAGGGAGGGGGGCCGGTGGGAGAGAGAGGGGGCCGTGGGGAGAGAGAGGGGGGCCGTGGGGAGAGAGAGGGGGGCCGTGGGGAGTGAGAGGGGGGCCGGGGCGAGAGGGAGGGGGGCCGGGGGCAGAGAGGGTGGGGCCGGGGGCAGAGAGAGGGGGGCCGAGGGCAGAGAGAGGGGGGCCGGGGACAGAGAGAGGGGGGCCGGGGGCAGAGAGAGGGGGGCCGGGGGCAGAGAGAGGGGGGCCGGGGGGAGAGAGAGGGCGGCCGGGGGGAGAGAGAGGGGGGCCTGGGGGAGAGAGAGGGGGGCCCGGGGGCAGAGAGAGGGGGGCCGGGGGCAGAGAGAGGGGGGCCGGGGGCAGAGAGAGGGGGGCCGGGGGCAGAGAGAGGGGGGCCTGGGGCAGAGAGAGGGGGGCCGGGGGGAGAGAGAGGGGGGCCGGGGGCAGAGAGAGGGGGGCCGGGGGCAGAGAGAGGGGGGGCGGGGGCAGAGAGAGGGGGGCCGGGGGGAGAGAAATTGGGGCCGTGGGGAGAGAGAGGGGAGCCGGGGGCAGAGAGAGTGGGGCCGGGGGCAGAGAGAGGGGGGCCGGGGGGAGAGAGAGGGGGGCTGTGGGGAGAGAGAGAGGGGCCGGGGGGAGAGAGAGGGGGGCCGAGGGGAGATAGAGGGGGGCCGGGGGGAGAGAGAGGGGGGCCGGGGGGAGAGAGAGGGGGGCCGGGGGGAAAGAGAGGGGGACGTGGGGAGAGAGAGGGGGGCCGTGGGGGAGAGAGAGGGGGGCCCGGGGGCAGAGAGAGGGGGGCCGGGGGCAGAGAGAGGGGGGCCGGGGGGAGAGAGAGGGGGGCCTGGGGGAGAGAGAGGGGGGCCCGGGGGCAGAGAGAGGGGGGCCGGAGGGAGAGAGAGGGGGGCCGGGGGCAGAGAGAGGGGGGCCGGGGGCAGAGAGAGGGGGGCCGGGGGCAGAGAGAGGGGGGACGGCGGGAGAGAGAGTGGGGCCAGGGGGAGAGAGAGGGGGGCCGGGGGGAGAGAGAGGGGGGCCTGGGGGAGAGAGAGGGGGGCCCGGGGGCAGAGAGAGGGGGCCGGGGGCAGAGAACGGGGGGCCGGGGGCAGAGAGAGGGGGGCCGGGGGCAGAGAGAGGGGGGCCGGGGGCAGAGAGAGGGGGGCCGGTGGGAGAGAGAGGGGGGCCGGGGGCATAGAGAGGGGGGCCGGGGGCAGAGAGAGGGGGGCCGGGGGCAGAGAGAGGGGGGCCGGGGGGAGAGAAATTGGGGCCGTGGGGAGAGAGAGGGGAGCCGGGGGCAGAGAGAGGGGGGCCGGGGGCAGAGAGAGGGGGGCCGGGGGGAGAGAGAGGGGGGCCGTGGGGAGAGAGAGAGGGGCCGGGGGGAGAGAGAGGGGGGCCGGGGGGAGATAGAGGGGGGCCGGGGGGAGAGAGAGGGGGGCCGGGGGGAGAGAGAGGGAGGCCGGGGGGAAAGAGAGGGGGGACGTGGGGAGAGAGAGGGGGGCCGTGGGGGAAGAGAGGGGGGCCGTGGGGAGAGAGAGGGGGGCCGTGGGGAGAGAGAAAGGGGCCGTGTGGAGAGAGAGGGGGGCCGTGTGAAGAGAGAGGGGGGCCGGGGGGAGAGAGAGGGGGGCCGGGGGCAGAGAGAGGGGGGCCGGGGGGAGAGAGAGGGGGGCCAGGGGGATAGAGAGGGGGGCTGGGGGCAGAGAGAGGGGGGCCGAGGGCAGAGAGAGGGGGGATGGGGCAGATAGAGGGGGCCCGGGGGCAGAGAGAGGGGGGCCGGAGGGAGAGAGAGGGGGGCCGGGGGCAGAGAGAGGGGGGCCGGGGGCAGAGAGAGGGGGGCCGGGCGTAGAGAGAGGGGAGCCGGGAAGAGAGAGAGGGGGGCCGGGGGGAGAGAGAGGGGGGCCGGGGGGAGAGAGAAGGGGGCCGGGGGGAGAGAGAGGGGGGCCGGGGTGAGAGAGAGGGGGGCCGGCGGGAGAGAGAGGGGGGCCAGGGCGAGAGAGAGGGGGGCCGGGGGGAGAGAGAGGGGGGCCGTGGGGAGAGAGAGAGGGGCCGGGGGGAGAGAGAGGGGGGCCGGGGGGAGATAGAGGGGGGCCGGGGGGAGAGAGAGGGGGGCCGGGGGGAGAGAGAGGGAGGCCGGGGGGAAAGAGAGGGGGGACGTGGGGAGAGAGAGGGGGGCCGTGGGGGAAGAGAGGGGGGCCGTGGGGAGAGAGAGGGGGGCCGTGGGGAGAGAGAAAGGGGCCGTGTGGAGAGAGAGGGGGGCCGTGTGAAGAGAGAGGGGGGCCGGGGGGAGAGAGAGGGGGGCCGGGGGCAGAGAGAGGGGGGCCGGGGGGAGAGAGAGGGGGGCCGGGGGGATAGAGAGGGGGGCTGGGGGCAGAGAGAGGGGGGCCGAGGGCAGAGAGAGGGGGGAAGGGGCAGATAGAGGGGGCCCGGGGGCAGAGAGAGGGGGGCCGGAGGGAGAGAGAGGGGGGCCGGGGGCAGAGAGAGGGGGGCCGGGGGCAGAGAGAGGGGGGCCGGGCGTAGAGAGAGGGGAGCCGGGAAGAGAGAGAGGGGGGCCGGGGGGAGAGAGAGGGGGGCCGGGGGGAGAGAGAAGGGGGCCGGGGGGAGAGAGAGGGGGGCCAGGGTGAGAGAGAGGGGGGCCGGCGGGAGAGAGAGGGGGGCCAGGGCGAGAGAGAGGGGGGCCGGGGGGAGAGAGAGGGGGGCCGGGGGGAGAGAGAGGGGGGCCGGGGGCAGAGAGAGGGGGGCCGGGGGCAGAGAGAGGGGGGCCGGGGGCAGAGAGAGGGGGGCCGGGGGGAGAGAGAGGGCGGCCGGGGGGAGAGAGAGGGGGGCCTGGGGGAGAGAGAGGGGGGCCCAGGGGCAGAGAGAGGGGGGCCGGGGGCAGAGAGAGGGGGGCCGGGGGCAGAGAGAGGGGGGCCGGGGGCAGAGAGAGGGGGGCCGGGGGCAGAGAGAGGGGGGCCGGGGGGAGAGAGAGGGGGGCCGTGGGGAGAGAGAGGGGGGGCGGGGGCAGAGAGAGGGGGGCCAGGGGGAGAGAAATTGGGGCCGTGGGGAGAGAGAGGGGAGCCGGGGGCAGAGAGAGGGGGGCCGGGGGCAGAGAGAGGGGGGCCGGGGGGAGAGAGAGGGGGGCCGTGGGGAGAGAGAGAGGGGCCGGGGGGAGAGAGAGGGGGGCCGGGGGGAGATAGAGGGGGGCCGGGGGGAGAGAGAGGGGGGCCGGGGGGAGAGAGAGGGAGGCCGGGGGGAAAGAGAGGGGGGACGTGGGGAGAGAGAGGGGGGCCGTGGGGGAAGAGAGGGGGGCCGTGGGGAGAGAGAGGGGGGCCGTGGGGAGAGAGAAAGGGGCCGTGTGGAGAGAGAGGGGGGCCGTGTGAAGAGAGAGGGGGGCCGGGGGGAGAGAGAGGGGGGCCGGGGGCAGAGAGAGGGGGGCCGGGGGGAGAGAGAGGGGGGCCGGGGGGATAGAGAGGGGGGCTGGGGGCAGAGAGAGGGGGGCCGAGGGCAGAGAGAGGGGGGATGGGGCAGATAGAGGGGGCCCGGGGGCAGAGAGAGGGGGGCCGGAGGGAGAGAGAGGGGGGCCGGGGGCAGAGAGAGGGGGGCCGGGGGCAGAGAGAGGGGGGCCGGGCGTAGAGGGGAGCCGGGAAGAGAGAGAGGGGGGCCGGGGGGAGAGAGAGGGGGGCCGGGGGGAGAGAGAAGGGGGCCGGGGGGAGAGAGAGGGGGGCCGGGGTGAGAGAGAGGGGGGCCGGCGGGAGAGAGAGGGGGGCCAGGGCGAGAGAGAGGGGGGCCGGGGGGAGAGAGAGGGGGGCCGTGGGGAGAGAGAGAGGGGCCGGGGGGAGAGAGAGGGGGGCCGGGGGGAGATAGAGGGGGGCCGGGGGGAGAGAGAGGGGGGCCGGGGGGAGAGAGAGGGAGGCCGGGGGGAAAGAGAGGGGGGACGTGGGGAGAGAGAGGGGGGCCGTGGGGGAAGAGAGGGGGGCCGTGGGGAGAGAGAGGGGGGCCGTGGGGAGAGAGAAAGGGGCCGTGTGGAGAGAGAGGGGGGCCGTGTGAAGAGAGAGGGGGGCCGGGGGGAGAGAGAGGGGGGCCGGGGGCAGAGAGAGGGGGGCCGGGGGGAGAGAGAGGGGGGCCGGGGGGATAGAGAGGGGGGCTGGGGGCAGAGAGAGGGGGGCCGAGGGCAGAGAGAGGGGGGATGGGGCAGATAGAGGGGGCCCGGGGGCAGAGAGAGGGGGGCCGGAGGGAGAGAGAGGGGGGCCGGGGGCAGAGAGAGGGGGGCCGGGGGCAGAGAGAGGGGGGCCGGGCGTAGAGAGAGGGGAGCCGGGAAGAGAGAGAGGGGGGCCGGGGGGAGAGAGAGGGGGGCCGGGGGGAGAGAGAAGGGGGCCGGGGGGAGAGAGAGGGGGGCCGGGGTGAGAGAGAGGGGGGCCGGCGGGAGAGAGAGGGGGGCCAGGGCGAGAGAGAGGGGGGCCGGGGGGAGAGAGAGGGGGGCCGGGGGGAGAGAGAGGGGGGCCGGGGGCAGAGAGAGGGGGGCCGGGGGCAGAGAGAGGGGGGCCGGGGGCAGAGAGAGGGGGGCCGGGGGGAGAGAGAGGGCGGCCGGGGGGAGAGAGAGGGGGGCCTGGGGGAGAGAGAGGGGGGCCCAGGGGCAGAGAGAGGGGGGCCGGGGGCAGAGAGAGGGGGGCCGGGGGCAGAGAGAGGGGGGCCGGGGGCAGAGAGAGGGGGGCCGGGGGCAGAGAGAGGGGGGCCGGGGGGAGAGAGAGGGGGGCCGTGGGGAGAGAGAGGGGGGGCGGGGGCAGAGAGAGGGGGGCCAGGGGGAGAGAAATTGGGGCCGTGGGGAGAGAGAGGGGAGCCAGGGGCAGAGAGAGGGGGGCCGGGGGCAGAGAGAGGGGGGCCGGGGGGAGAGAGAGGCGGGCCGGGGGGAGATAGAGGGGGGCCGGGGGGAGAGAGAGGGGGGCCGGGGGGAGAGAGAGGGGGTCCGGGGGGAAAGAGAGGGGGGACGTGGGGAGAGAGAGGGGGGCCGTGGGGGAGAGAGAGGGGGGCCCGGGGGCAGAGAGAGGGGGGCCGGGGGCAGAGAGAGGGGGGCCGGGGGGAGAGAGAGGGGGGCCTGGGGGAGAGAGAGGGGGGCCCGGGGGCAGAGAGAGGGGGGCCGGGGGCAGAGAGAGGGGGGCCGGGGGCAGAGAGAGGGGGGCCGGGGGCAGAGAGAGGGGGGCCGGGGGCAGAGAGAGGGGGGCCGGGGGGAGAGAGAGGGGGGCCGGGGGCAGAGAGAGGGGGGCCGGGGGCAGAGAGAGGGGGGGCGGGGGCAGAGAGAGGGGGGCCGGGGGGAGAGAAATTGCGGCCGTGGGGAGAGAGAGGGGAGCCGGGGGCAGAGAGAGGGGGGCCGGGGGCAGAGAGAGGGGGGCCGGGGGGAGAGAGAGGGGGGCCGTGGGGAGAGAGAGAGGGGCCGGGGGGAGAGAGAGGGGGGCCGGGGGGAGATAGAGGGGGGCCGGGGGGAGAGAGAGGGGGGCCGGGGGGAGAGAGAGGGGGGCCGGGGGGAAAGAGAGGGGGGACGTGGGGAGAGAGAGGGGGGCCGTGGGGGAAGAGAGGGGGGCCGTGGGGAGAGAGAGGGGGGCCGTGGGGAGAGAGAAAGGGGCCGTGTGGAGAGAGAGGGGGGCCGTGTGAAGAGAGAGGGGGGCCGGGGGGAGAGAGAGGGGGGCCGGGGGCAGAGAGAGGGGGGCCGGGGGGAGAGAGAGGGGGGCCGGGGGGATAGAGAGGGGGGCCGGGGGCAGAGAGAGGGGGGCCGAGGGCAGAGAGAGGGGGGGACGGGGCAGATAGAGGGGGCCCGGGGGCAGAGAGAGGGGGGCTGGAGGGAGAGAGAGGGGGGCCGGGGGCAGAGAAAGGGGGGCCGGGGGCAGAGAGAGGGGGGCCGGGGGCAGAGAGAGGGGGGACGGCGGGAGAGAGAGTGGGGCCAGGGGGAGAGAGAGGGGGGCCGGGGGGAGAGAGAGGGGGGCCTGGGGGAGAGAGAGGGGGGCCCGGGGGCAGAGAGAGGGGGGCCGGGGGCAGAGAACGGGGGGCCGGGGGCAGAGAGAGGGGGGCCGGGGGCAGAGAGAGGGGGGCCGGGGTCAGAGAGAGGGGGGCCGGTGGGAGAGAGAGGGGGGCCGGGGGCAGAGAGAGGGGGGCCGGGGGCAGAGAGAGGGGGGCCGGGGGCAGAGAGAGGGGGGCCGGGGGGAGAGAAATTGGGGCCGTGGGGAGAGAGAGGGGAGCCGGGGGCAGAGAGAGGGGGGCCGGGGGCAGAGAGAGGGGGGCCGGGAGGAGAGAGAGGGGGGCCGTGGGGAGAGAAAGAGGGGCCGGGGGGAGAGAGAGGGGGGCGGGGGGAGATAGAGGGGGGCCGGGGGGAGAGAGAGGGGGGCCGGGGGGAGAGAGAGGGGGGCCGGGGGGAAAGAGAGGGGGGACGTGGGGAGAGAGAGGGGGGCCGTGGGGGAAGAGAGGGGGGCCGTGGGGAGAGAGAGGGGGGCCGTGGGGAGAGAGAAAGGGGCCGTGTGGAGAGAGAGGGGGGCCGTGTGAAGAGAGAGGGGGGCCGGGGGGAGAGAGAGGGGGGCCGGGGGCAGAGAGAGGGGGGCCGGGGGGAGAGAGAGGGGGGCCGGGGGGATAGAGAGGGGGGCTGGGGGCAGAGAGAGGGGGGCCGAGGGCAGAGAGAGGGGGGACGGGGCAGATAGAGGGGGCCCGGGGGCAGAGAGAGGGGGGCCGGAGGGAGAGAGAGGGGGGCCGGGGGCAGAGAGAGGGGGGCCGGGGGCAGAGAGAGGGGGGCCGGGCGTAGAGAGAGGGGAGCCGGGAAGAGAGAGAGGGGGGCCGGGGGGAGAGAGAGGGGGGCCGGGGGGAGAGAGAAGGGGGCCGGGGGGAGAGAGAGGGGGGCCGGGGTCAGAGAGAGGGGGGCTGGCGGGAGAGAGAGGGGGGCCGGCGGGAGAGAGAGGGGGGCCGGGGGGAGAGAGAGGGGGGCCGGGGGGAGAGAGAGGGGGGCCCGGGGTGCAGAGAGAGGGGGGCCGGGGGCAGAGAGAGGGGGGCCGGGGGCAGAGAGAGGGGGGCCGGGGGGAGAGACAGGGGGGCCGGGGGCAGAGAGAGGGGGGCCGTGGGCAGAGAGAGGGGGGCCGGGGGCAGAGAGAGGGGGGCCGGGGGTAGAGAGAGGGGGCCGGGGGCAGAGAGAGGGGGGCCGGGGCGAGAGGGAGGGGGGCCGGTGGGAGAGAGAGGGGGCCGTGGGGAGAGAGAGGGGGGCCGTGGGGAGAGAGAGGGGGGCCGTGGGGAGTGAGAGGGGGGCCGGGGCGAGAGGGAGGGGGGCCGGGGGCAGAGAGGGTGGGGCCGGGGGCAGAGAGAGGGGGGCCGAGGGCAGAGAGAGGGGGGCCGGGGGCAGAGAGAGGGGGGCCGGGGGCAGAGAGAGGGGGGCCGGGGCAGAGAGAGGGGGGCCCGGGGGAGAGAGAGGGCGGCCGGGGGGAGAGAGAGGGGGGCCGGGGGGAGAGAGGGGGGGACCGGGGAGAGAGACAGGGGGGCTGGGGGGAGAGAGAGGGGGGCCGGGTGCAGAGAGAGGGGGGCCGGGGGCAGAGAGAGGGGGGCCGGGGTGAGAGAGAGGGGGGCCAGGGAGAGAGAAAGGGGGGCCGGTGGGAGAGAAAGGGGGGCCGGGTGGAGAGAGAGGGGGGCCGGGTGGAGAGAGAGGGCGGCCGTGGGGTGAGAGAGGGGGGCCGGGGGGAGAGAGGGGGACCGGGGAGAGAGACAGGGGGGCTGGGGGAGAGAGAGGGGGGCCGGGGGCAGAGAGAGGGGGGCCGGGGGGAGAGAGAGGGGGGCCGGGGGCAGAGAGAGGGGGGCCGGGGCAGAGAGAGGAGGGACGGGGGCAGAGAGAGGGGGGCCGGGAAGAGAGAGAGGGGGGCCGGGGGGAGAGAGAGGGGGGCCGGGGGGAGAGAGAGGGGGGCCGGCAGGAGAGAGAGGGGGGACGGCGGGAGAGAGAGTGGGGCCAGGGGGAGAGAGAGGGGGGCCGGGGGGAGAGAGAGGGGGGCCTGGGCGAGAGAGAGGGGGGCCCGGGGGCAGAGAGAGGGGGGCCGGGGGCAGAGAGAAGGGGGCCGGGGGCAGAGAGAGGGGGGCCGGGGGCAGAGAGAGGGGGGCCGGGGGCAGAGAGAGGGGGGCCGGAAGGAGAGAGAGGGGGGCCGGGGACAGAGAGAGGGGGGCCGGGGGCAGAGAGAGGGGGGGCGGGGGCAGAGAGAGGGGGGCCGGGGGGAGAGAAATTGGGGCCGTGGGGAGAGAGAGGGGAGCCGGGGGCTGAGAGAGGGGGGCCGGGGGCAGAGAGAGGGGGGCCGGGGGGATAGAGAGGGGGGCCGGGGGCAGAGAGAGGGGGGCCGAGGGCAGAGAGAGGGGGGACGGGGCAGATAGAGGGGGCCCGGGGGCAGAGAGAGGGGGGCCGAAGGGAGAGAGAGGGGGGCGGGGGCAGAGAGAGGGGGGCCGGGGGCAGAGAGAGGGGGGCCGGGGGTAGAGAGAGGGGAGCCGGGAAGAGAGAGAGGGGGGCCGGGGGGAGAGAGAGGGGGGCCGGGGGGAGAGAGAAGGGGGCCGGGGGGAGAGAGAGGGGGGCCGGGGTGAGAGAGAGGGGGGCCGGGCGGGAGAGAGAGGGAGGCCGGCGGGAGAGAGAGGGGGGCCAGGGGGAGAGAGAGGGGGGCCGGGGGGAGAGAGAGGGGGGCCGGGGGGAGAGAGAGGGGGGCCCGGGGGCAAAGAGAGGGGGGCCGGGGGCAGAGAGATAGGGGCCGAGGGCAGAGAGAGGGGGGCCGGGGGCAGAGAGAGGGGGGCCGGGGTCAGAGAGAGGGGGGCCGGTGGGAGAGAGAGGGGGGCCGGGGGCAGAGAGAGGGGGGCCGGGGGCAGAGAGAGGGGGGCCGGGGGCAGAGAGAGGGGGGCCGGGGGGAGAGAAATTGGGGCCGTGGGGAGAGAGAGGGGAGCCGGGGGCAGAGAGAGGGGGGCCGGGGGCAGAGAGAGGGGGGCCGGGAGGAGAGAGAGGGGGGCTGTGGGGAGAGAAAGAGGGGCCGGGGGGAGAGACAGGGGGGCCGGGGGGAGATAGAGGGGGGCCGGGGGGAGAGAGAGGGGGGCCGGGGGGAGAGAGAGGGGGGCCGTGGGGGAAGAGAGGGGGGCCGTGGGGAGAGAGAGGGGGGCCGTGGGGAGAGAGAAAGGGGCCGTGTGGAGAGAGAGGGGGGCCGTGTGAAGAGAGAGGGGGGCCGGGGGGAGAGAGAGGGGGGCCGGGGGCAGAGAGAGGGGGGCCGGGGGGAGAGAGAGGGGGGCCGGGGGGATAGAGAGGGGGGCTGGGGGCAGAGAGAGGGGGGCCGAGGGCAGAGAGAGGGGGGACGGGGCAGATAGAGGGGGCCCGGGGGCAGAGAGAGGGGGGCCGGAGGGAGAGAGAGGGGGGCCGGGGGCAGAGAGAGGGGGGCCGGGGGCAGAGAGAGGGGGGCCGGGCGTAGAGAGAGGGGAGCCGGGAAGAGAGAGAGGGGGGCCGGGGGGAGAGAGAGGGGGGCCGGGGGGAGAGAGAAGGGGGCCGGGGGGAGAGAGAGGGGGGCCGGGGTGAGAGAGAGGGGGGCTGGCGGGAGAGAGAGGGGGGCCGGCGGGAGAGAGAGGGGGGCCAGGGGGAGAGAGAGGGGGGCCGGGGGGAGAGAGAGGGGGGCCGGGGGGAGAGAGAGGGGGGCCCGGGGTGCAGAGAGAGGGGGGCCGGGGGCAGAGAGAGGGGGGCCGGGGGCAGAGAGAGGGGGGCCGGGGGGAGAGACAGGGGGGCCGGGGGCAGAGAGAGGGGGGCCGTGGGCAGAGAGAGGGGGGCCGGGGGCAGAGAGAGGGGGGCCGGGGGTAGAGAGAGGGGGCCGGGGGCAGAGAGAGGGGGGCCGGGGCGAGAGGGAGGGGGGCCGGTGGGAGAGAGAGGGGGCCGTGGGGAGAGAGAGGGGGGCCGTGGGGAGAGAGAGGGGGGCCGTGGGGAGTGAGAGGGGGGCCGGGGCGAGAGGGAGGGGGGCCGGGGGCAGAGAGGGTGGGGCCGGGGGCAGAGAGAGGGGGGCCGAGGGCAGAGAGAGGGGGGCCGGGGGCAGAGAGAGGGGGGCCGGGGGCAGAGAGAGGGGGGCCAGGGCAGAGAGAGGGGGGCCCGGGGGAGAGAGAGGGCGGCCGGGGGGAGAGAGAGGGGGGCCGGGGGGAGAGAGGGGGGGACCGGGGAGAGAGACAGGGGGGCTGGGGGGAGAGAGAGGGGGGCCGGGTGCAGAGAGAGGGGGGCCGGGGGCAGAGAGAGGGGGGCCGGGGTGAGAGAGAGGGGGGCCAGGGAGAGAGAAAGGGGGGCCGGTGGGAGAGAAAGGGGGGCCGGGTGGAGAGAGAGGGGGGCCGGGGGGAGAGAGAGGGCGGCCGTGGGGTGAGAGAGGGGGGCCGGGGGGAGAGAGGGGGACCGGGGAGAGAGACAGGGGAGCTGGGGGAGAGAGAGGGGGGCCGGGGGCAGAGAGAGGGGGGCCGGGGGGAGAGAGAGGGGGCCGGGGCAGAGAGAGGGGGGCCGGGGCAGAGAGAGGAGGGACGGGGGCAGAGAGAGGGGGGCCGGGAAGAGAGAGAGGGGGGCCGGGGGGAGAGAGACGGGGGCCGGGGGGAGAGAGAGGGGGGCCGGCAGGAGAGAGAGGGGGGACGGCGGGAGAGAGAGTGGGGCCAGGGGAGAGAGAGGGGGGCGGGGGGAGAGAGAGGGGGGCCTGGGTGAGAGAGAGGGGGGCCCGGGGGCAGAGAGAGGGGGGCCGGGGGCAGAGAGAGGGGGGCCGGGGGCAGAGAGAGGGGGGCCGGGGCAGAGAGAGGGGGGCCGGGGGCAGAGAGAGGGGGGCCGGGGGGAGAGAGAGGGGGGCCGGGGGCAGAGAGAGGGGGGCCGGGGGCAGAGAGAGGGTGGGCGGGGGCAGAGAGAGGGGGGCCGGGGGGAGAGAAATTGGGGCCGTGGGGAGAGAGAGGGGAGCCGGGGGCAGAGAGAGGGGGGCCGGGGGCAGAGAGAGGGGGGCCGGGGGGAGAGAGAGGGGGGCCGTGGGGAGAGAGAGAGGGGCCGGGGGGAGAGAGAGGGGGGCTGGGGGGAGATAGAGGGGGGCCGAGGGGAGAGAGAGGGGGGCCAGGGGGAGAGAGAGGGGGGCCGGGGGAAGAGAGAGGGGGGCCTGGGCGAGAGAGAGGGGGGCCCGGGGGCAGAGAGAGGGGGGCCGGGGGCAGAGAGAAGGGGGCCGGGGGCAGAGAGAGGGGGGCCGGGGGCAGAGAGAGGGGGGCCGGGGGCAGAGAGAGGGGGGCCGGAAGGAGAGAGAGGGGGGCCGGGGACAGAGAGAGGGGGGCCGGGGGCAGAGAGAGGGGGGGCGGGGGCAGAGAGAGGGGGGCCGGGGGGAGAGAAATTGGGGGCGTGGGGAGAGAGAGGGGAGCCGGGGGCTGAGAGAGGGGGGCCGGGGGCAGAGAGAGGGGGGCCGGGGGGATAGAGAGGGGGGCCGGGGGCAGAGAGAGGGGGGCCGAGGGCAGAGAGAGGGGGGACGGGGCAGATAGAGGGGGCCCGGGGGCAGAGAGAGGGGGGCCGAAGGGAGAGAGAGGGGGGCCGGGGGCAGAGAGAGGGGGGCCGGGGGCAGAGAGAGGGGGGCCGGGGGTAGAGAGAGGGGAGCCGGGAAGAGAGAGAGGGGGGCCGGGGGGAGAGAGAGGGGGGCCGGGGGGAGAGAGAAGGGGGCCGGGGGGAGAGA
This sequence comes from Petromyzon marinus, assembly GCF_048934315.1. NCBI lineage: Eukaryota > Metazoa > Chordata > Hyperoartia > Petromyzontiformes > Petromyzontidae > Petromyzon > Petromyzon marinus. The sequence continues at coordinate 46,525 of NW_027423120.1, forward strand.
GAGGGGGGCCGGGGTGAGAGAGAGGGGGGCCGGCGGGAGAGAGAGGAAGGCCGGCGGGAGAGAGAGGGGGGCCAGGGGGAGAGAGAGGGGGGCCGGGGGGAGAGAGAGGGGGGCCGGGGGGAGAGAGAGGGGGGCCCGGGGGCAAAGAGAGGGGGGCCGGGGGCAGAGAGAGAGGGGCCGAGGGCAGAGAGAGGGGGGCCGGGGGGAGAGACAGGGGGGCCGGGGGCAGAGAGAGGGGGGCCGTGGGCAGAGAGAGGGGGGCCGGGGGCAGAGAGAGGGGGGCCGGGGGTAGAGAGAGGGGGCCGGGGGCAGAGAGAGGGGGGCCAGGGGGAGAGAGAGGGGGGCTGCGGGGAGAGAAAGGGGGCCGGGGGCAGTGAGAGGGGGGCCGGGGCGAGAGGGAGGGGGGCCGGTGGAGAGAGAGGGGGCCGTGGGGAGAGAGAAGGGGGCCGTGGAGAGAGAGAGGGGGGCCGTGGGGAGAGAGAGGGGGGCCGGGGGGAGAGAGAGGGGGGCCGGGGGCAGAGAGGGTGGGGCCGGGGGCAGAGAGAGGGGGGCCGAGGGCAGAGAGAGGGGGGCCGGGGGCAGAGAGAGGGGGGCCGGGAGCAGAGAGAGGGGGGCCGGGGGCAGAGAGAGGGGGGCCGGGGGGAGAGAGAGGGCGGCCGGGGGAGAGAGAGGGGGGCCGGGGGAGAGAGGGGGGGACGGGGGAGAGAGACAGGGGGGCTGGGGGGAGAGAGAGGGGGGCCGGGGGCAGAGAGAGGGGGGCCGGGGGCAGAGAGAGGGGGGCCGGGGCGAGAGAGAGGGGGGCAGGGGAGAGAGAAAGGGGGGCCGGTGGGAGAGAAAGGGGGGCCGGGTGGAGAGAGAGGGGGGCCGGGGGGAGAGAGAGGGTGGCCGGGGGGAGAGAGAGGGGGGCCGGGGGGAGAGAGGGGGACTGGGGAGAGAGACAGGGGGGCTGGGGGAGAGAGAGGGGGGCCGGGGGCAGAGAGAGGGGGGCCGGGGGGAGAGAGAGGGGGGCCGGGGGCAGAGAGAGGGGGGCCGGGGCAGAGAGAGGAGGGCCGGGGGCAGAGAGAGGGGGGCCGGGAAGAGAGAGAGGGGGGCCGGGGGGAGAGAGAGGGGTGCCGGGGGGAGAGAGAGGGGGGCCGGGGGGAGAGAGAGGGGGGCCGGGGGGAGAGAGAGGGGGGCCGGCGGGAGAGAGAGGGGGGACGGCGGGAGAGAGAGTGGGGACAGGGGGAGAGAGAGGGGGGCCGGGGGGAGAGAGAGTGGGGCCTGGGGGAGAGAGAGGGGGGCCCGGGGGCAGAGAGAGGGGGGCCGGGGGCAGAGAGAGGGGGGCCGGGGGCAGAGAGAGGGGGGCCGGGGGCAGAGAGAGGGGGGCCGGGGGGAGAGAGAGGGAGGCCGGGGGCAGAGAGAGGGGGGCCGGGGGCAGAGAGAGGGGGGCGGGGGCAGAGAGAGGGGGGCCGGGGGGAGAGAAATTGGGGCCGTGGGGAGAGAGAGGGGAGCCGGGGGCAGAGAGAGGGGGGCCGGGGGCAGAGAGAGGGGGCCGGGGGGAGAGAGAGGGGGCCGTGGGGAGAGAGAGAGGGGCCGGGGGGAGAGAGAGGGGGGCCGGGGGGAGATAGAGGGGGGCCGGGGGGAGAGAGAGGGGGGCCATGGGGAGAGAGAGGGGGGCCAGGGGGAGAGAGAGGGGGGCCTGGGGGAGAGAGAGGGGGGCCCGGGGGCAGAGAGAGGGGGGCCGGGGGCAGAGAGAGGGGGGCCGGGGGCAGAGAGAGGGGGGCCGGGGGCAGAGAGAGGGGGGCCGGGGGGTGAGAGAGGGGGGCCGGGGGCAGAGAGAGGGGGGCCGGGGGCAGAGAGAGGGGGGGCGGGGGCAGAGAGAGGGGGTCCGGGGGGAGAGAAATTGGGGCCGTGGGGAGAGAGAGGGGAGCCGGGGGCAGAGAGAGGGGGGCCGGGGGGAGATAGAGGTGGGCCGGGGGGAGAGAGAGGGGGCCGGGGGGAGAGAGAGGGGGGCCGGGGGGAAAGAGAGGGGGGACGTGGGGAGAGAGAGGGGGGCCGTGGGGGAAGAGAGGGGGGCCGTGGGGAGAGAGAGGGGGGCCGTGGGGAGAGAGAAAGGGGCCGTGTGGAGAGAGAGGGGGGCCGTGTGAAGAGAGAGGGGGGCCGGGGGGAGAGAGAGGGGGGCCGGGGGGAGAGAGAGGGGGGCCGGGGGATAGAGAGGGGGGCCGGGGGCAGAGAGAGGGGGGCCGAGGGCAGAGAGAGGGGGGACGGGGCAGATAGAGGGGGCCCGGGGGCAGAGAGAGGGGGGTCGAGGGAGAGAGAGGGGGGCCGGGGGCAGAGAGAGGGGGGCCTGGGGCAGAGAGAGGGGGGCCGGCGGCATAGAGAGGGGGGACGGCGGGAGAGAGAGTGGGGCCAGGGGGAGAGAGAGGGGGGCCGGGGGGAGAGAGAGGGGGGCCTGGGGGAGAGAGAGGGGGGCCCGGGGGCAGAGAGAGGGGGGCCGGGGGCAGAGAGAAGGGGGCCGGGGGCAGAGAGAGGGGGGCCGGGGGCAGAGAGAGGGGGGTCGGGGGCAGAGAGAGGGGGGCCGGGGGGAGAGAGAGGGGGGCCGGTGGCAGAGAGAGGGGGGCCGGGGGCAGAGAGAGGGGGGCCGGGGGCAGAGAGAGGGGGGCCGGGGGGAGAGAAATTGGGGACGTGGGGAGAGAGAGGGGAGCCGGGGGCAGAGAGAGGGGGGTCGGGGGCAGAGAGAGGGGGGCCGGGGGGAGAGAGAGGGGGGCTGTGGGGAGAGAGAGAGGGGCCGGGGGGAGAGAGAGGGGGGCCGGGGGGAGATAGAGGGGGGCCGTGGGAGAGAGAGGGGGGCCGGGGGGAGAGAGAGGGGGGCCGGGTGGAAAGAGAGGGGGGACGTGGGGAGAGAGAGGGGGGCCGTGAGGGAAGAGAGGGGGGCCGTGGGGAGAGAGAAAGGGGCCGTGTGGAGAGAGAGGGGGGCCGTGTGAAGAGAGAGGGGGGCCGGGGGGAGATAGAGGGGGGCCGGAAGCAGAGAGAGGGGGGCCGGGGGGAGAGAGAGGGGGGCCGTGGGGATAGAGAGGGGGGCCGGGGGCAGAGAGAGGGGGGATAGGGCAGATAGAGGGGGCCCGGGGGCAGAGAGAGGGGGGCCGGAGGGAGAGAGAGGGGGGCCGGGGGCCGAGAGAGGGGGGCCGGGGGCAGAGAGAGGGGGGCCGGGGGTAGAGAGAGGGGGGCCGGGAAGAGAGAGAGGGGGGCCGGGGTGAGAGAGAGGGGGGCCGGGGGGAGAGAGAAGGGGGCCGGGGGGAGAGAGAGGGGGGCCGTGGTGAGAGAGAGGGGGGCCGGCGGGAGAGAGAGGGGGGCCGGCGGGAGAGAGAGGTCGGCCAGGGGGAGAGAGAGGGGGGCCATGTGAAGAGAGAGGGGGGCCGGGGGGAGAGAGAGGGGGGCCGGGGGCAGAGAGAGGGGGGCCGGGGGGAGAGAGAGGGGGGCCGTGGGGATAGAGAGGGGGGCCGGGGGCAGAGAGAGGGGGGCCGAGGGCAGAGAGAGGGGGGACAGGGCAGATAGAGGGGGCCCGGGTCAGAGAGAGGGGGGCCGGAGGGAGAGAGAGGGGGGCCGGGGGCCAAGAGAGGGGGGCCGGGGGCAGAGAGAGGGGGGCCGGGGGTAGAGAGAGGGGGGCCGGGAAGAGAGAGAGGGGGGCCGGGGTGAGAGAGAGGGGGGCCGGGGGGAGAGAGAAGGGGGCCGGGGGGAGAGAGAGGGGGGCCGGGGTGAGAGAGAGGGGGGCCGGCGGGATAGAGAGGGGGGCCGGTGGGAGAGAGAGGTCGGCCAGGGGGAGAGAGAGGGGGGCTGGGGGGAGAGAGAGGGGGGCCGGGGGGAGAAAGAGGGGGGCCCGGGTGCAGAGAGAGGGGGGCCGGGGGCAGAGAGAGTGGGGCCGGGGGCAGAGAGAGGGGGGCCGGCGGGAGAGACAGGGGGGCCGGGGGCAGAGAGAGGGGGGCCGTGGGCAGAGAGAGGGGGGCCGGGGGCAGAGAGAGGGGGGCCGGGGGTGGAGAGAGGGGGACGGGGACAGAGAGAGGGGGGCCAGGGGGAGAGAGAGGGGGGCTGCGGGGAGAGAGAGGGGGCCGGGGGGAGTGAGAGGGGGGCCGGGGCGAGAGGGAGGGGGGCCGGTGGGAGAGAAAGGGGGCCGTGGGGAGAGAGAAGGGAGCCGTAGAGAGAGAGGGGGGCCGTGGGGAGAGAGAGGGGGGCCGTGGGGAGATAGAGGGGGGCCGTGGGGAGAGAGAGGGGGGCCGGGGGGAGAGAGAGGGGGGCCGGGGGCAGAGAGGGTGGGGCCGGGGGCAGAGAGAGGGGGGCCGAGGGCAGAGAGAGGGGGGCCGGGGGCAGAGAGAGGGGGGCCGGGGGCAAAGAGAGGGGGGCCGGGGGCAGAGAGAGGGGGGCCGGGGGGAGAGAGAGGGCGGCCGGGGGGAGAGAGAGGGGGGCCGGGGGGAGAGAGGGGGGGACCGGGGAGAGAGACAGGGGGGCTGGGGGGAGAGAGAGGGGGGCCGGGGGCAGAGAGAGGGGGGCCGGGGGCAGAGAGAGGGGGGCCGGGGCGAGAGAGAGGGGGGCCGGGGAGAGAGAAAGGGGGGCCGGTGGGAGAGAAAGGGGGGCCGGGTGGAGAGAGAGGGGGGCCGGGGGGAGAGAGAGGGGGGCCGGGGGGAGAGAGGGGGACCGGGGAGAGAGAGAGGGGGGACGGCGGGAGAGAGAGTGGGGCCAGGGGGAGAGAGAGGGGGGCGGGGGGAGAGAGAGGGGGGCCTGGGTGAGAGAGAGGGGGGCCCGGGGGCAGAGAGAGGGGGGCCGGGGGCAGAGAGAGGGGGGCCGGGGGCAGAGAGAGGGGGGCCGGGGCAGAGAGAGGGGGGCCGGGGGCAGAGAGAGGGGGGCCGGGGGGAGAGAGAGGGGGGCCGGGGGCAGAGAGAGGGGGGCCGGGGGCAGAGAGAGGGTGGGCGGGGGCAGAGAGAGGGGGGCCGGGGGGAGAGAAATTGGGGCCGTGGGGAGAGAGAGGGGAGCCGGGGGCAGAGAGAGGGGGGCCGGGGGCAGAGAGAGGGGGGCCGGGGGGAGAGAGAGGGGGGCCGTGGGGAGAGAGAGAGGGGCCGGGGGGAGAGAGAGGGGGGCTGGGGGGAGATAGAGGGGGGCCGAGGGGAGAGAGAGGGGGGCCAGGGGGAGAGAGAGGGGGGCCGGGGGAAGAGAGAGGGGGGCCTGGGCGAGAGAGAGGGGGGCCCGGGGGCAGAGAGAGGGGGGCCGGGGGCAGAGAGAAGGGGGCCGGGGGCAGAGAGAGGGGGGCCGGGGGCAGAGAGAGGGGGGCCGGGGGCAGAGAGAGGGGGGCCGGAAGGAGAGAGAGGGGGGCCGGGGACAGAGAGAGGGGGGCCGGGGGCAGAGAGAGGGGGGGCGGGGGCAGAGAGAGGGGGGCCGGGGGGAGAGAAATTGGGGCCGTGGGGAGAGAGAGGGGAGCCGGGGGCTGAGAGAGGGGGGCCGGGGGCAGAGAGAGGGGGGCCGGGGGGATAGAGAGGGGGGCCGGGGGCAGAGAGAGGGGGGCCGAGGGCAGAGAGAGGGGGGACGGGGCAGATAGAGGGGGCCCGGGGGCAGAGAGAGGGGGGCCGAAGGGAGAGAGAGGGGGGCCGGGGGCAGAGAGAGGGGGGCCGGGGGCAGAGAGAGGGGGGCCGGGGGTAGAGAGAGGGGAGCCGGGAAGAGAGAGAGGGGGGCCGGGGGGAGAGAGAGGGGGGCCGGGGGGAGAGAGAAGGGGGCCGGGGGGAGAGAGAGGGGGGCCGGGGTGAGAGAGAGGGGGGCCGGCGGGAGAGAGAGGGAGGCCGGCGGGAGAGAGAGGGGGGCCAGGGGGAGAGAGAGGGGGGCCGGGGGGAGAGAGAGGGGGGCCGGGGGGAGAGAGAGGGGGGCCCGGGGGCAAAGAGAGGGGGGCCGGGGGCAGAGAGAGAGGGGCCGAGGGCAGAGAGAGGGGGGCCGGGGGGAGAGACAGGGGGGCCGGGGGCAGAGAGAGGGGGGCCGTGGGCAGAGAGAGGGGGGCCGGGGGCAGAGAGAGGGGGGCCGGGGGTAGAGAGAGGGGGCCGGGGGCAGAGAGAGGGGGGCCAGGGGGAGAGAGAGGGGGGCTGCGGGGAGAGAAAGGGGGCCGGGGGCAGTGAGAGGGGGGCCGGGGCGAGAGGGAGGGGGGCCGGTGGGAGAGAGAGGGGGCCGTGGGGAGAGAGAAGGGGGCCGTGGAGAGAGAGAGGGGGGCCGTGGGGAGAGAGAGGGGGGCCGGGGGGAGAGAGAGGGGGGCCGGGGGCAGAGAGGGTGGGGCCGGGGGCAGAGAGAGGGGGGCCGAGGGCAGAGAGAGGGGGGCCGGGGGCAGAGAGAGGGGGGCCGGGGGCAGAGAGAGGGGGGCCAGGGGCAGAGAGAGGGGGGCCGGGGGGAGGGAGAGGGCGGCCGGGGGGAGAGAGAGGGGGGCCGGGGGGAGAGAGGGGGGGACGGGGGAGAGAGACAGGGGGGCTGGGGGGAGAGAGAGGGGGGCCGGGGGCAGAGAGAGGGGGGCCGGGGGCAGAGAGAGGGGGGCCGGGGCGAGAGAGAGGGGGGCAGGGGAGAGAGAAAGGGGGGCCGGTGGGAGAGAAAGGGGGGCCGGGTGGAGAGAGAGGGGGGCCGGGGGGAGAGAGAGGGTGGCCGGGGGGAGAGAGAGGGGGGCCGGGGGGAGAGAGGGGGACTGGGGAGAGAGACAGGGGGGCTGGGGGAGAGGGAGGGGGGCCGGGGGCAGAGAGAGGGGGGCCGGGGGGAGAGAGAGGGGGGCCGGGGGCAGAGAGAGGGGGGCCGGGGCAGAGAGAGGAGGGCCGGGGGCAGAGAGAGGGGGGCCGGGAAGAGAGAGAGGGGGGCCGGGGGGAGAGAGAGGGGTGCCGGGGGGAGAGAGAGGGGGGCCGGGGGGAGAGAGAGGGGGGCCGGGGGGAGAGAGAGGGGGGCCGGCGGGAGAGAGAGGGGGGACGGCGGGAGAGAGAGTGGGGACAGGGGGAGAGAGAGGGGGGCCGGGGGGAGAGAGAGTGGGGCCTGGGGGAGAGAGAGGGGGGCCCGGGGGCAGAGAGAGGGGGGCCGGGGGCAGAGAGAGGGGGGCCGGGGGCAGAGAGAGGGGGGCCGGGGGCAGAGAGAGGGGGGCCGGGGGCAGAGAGAGGGGGGCCGGGGGGAGAGAGAGGGAGGCCGGGGGCAGAGAGAGGGGGGCCGGGGGCAGAGAGAGGGGGGGCGGGGGCAGAGAGAGGGGGGCCGGGGGGAGAGAAATTGGGGCCGTGGGGAGAGAGAGGGGAGCCGGGGGCAGAGAGAGGGGGGCCGGGGGCAGAGAGAGGGGGGCCGGGGGGAGAGAGAGGGGGGCCGTGGGGAGAGAGAGAGGGGCCGGGGGGAGAGAGAGGGGGGCCGGGGGGAGATAGAGGGGGGCCGGGGGGAGAGAGAGGGGGGCCAGGGGGAGAGAGAGGGGGGCCAGGGGGAGAGAGAGGGGGGCCTGGGGGAGAGAGAGGGGGGCCCGGGGGCAGAGAGAGGGGGGCCGGGGGCAGAGAGAGGGGGGCCGGGGGCAGAGAGAGGGGGGCCGGGGGCAGAGAGAGGGGGGCCGGGGGGTGAGAGAGGGGGGCCGGGGGCAGAGAGAGGGGGGCCGGGGGCAGAGAGAGGGGGGGCGGGGGCAGAGAGAGGGGGTCCGGGGGGAGAGAAATTGGGGCCGTGGGGAGAGAGAGGGGAGCCGGGGGCAGAGAGAGGGGGGCCGGGGGGAGATAGAGGTGGGCCGGGGGAGAGAGAGGGGGGCCGGGGGGGAGAGAGAGGGGGGCCGGGGGGGAAAGAGAGGGGGGACGTGGGGAGAGAGAGGGGGGCCGTGGGGGAAGAGAGGGGGGCCGTGGGGAGAGAGAGGGGGGCCGTGGGGAGAGAGAAAGGGGCCGTGTGGAGAGAGAGGGGGGCCGTGTGAAGAGAGAGGGGGGCCGGGGGGAGAGAGAGGGGGGCCGGGGGAGAGAGAGGGGGGCCGGGGGATAGAGAGGGGGGCCGGGGGCAGAGAGAGGGGGGCCGAGGGCAGAGAGAGGGGGGACGGGGCAGATAGAGGGGGCCCGGGGGCAGAGAGAGGGGGGTCGAGGGAGAGAGAGGGGGGCCGGGGGCAGAGAGAGGGGGGCCTGGGGCAGAGAGAGGGGGGCCGGCGGCATAGAGAGGGGGGACGGCGGGAGAGAGAGTGGGGCCAGGGGGAGAGAGAGGGGGGCCGGGGGGAGAGAGAGGGGGGCCTGGGGGAGAGAGAGGGGGGCCCGGGGGCAGAGAGAGGGGGGCCGGGGGCAGAGAGAAGGGGGCCGGGGGCAGAGAGAGGGGGGCCGGGGGCAGAGAGAGGGGGGTCGGGGGCAGAGAGAGGGGGGCCGGGGGAGAGAGAGGGGGGCCGGTGGCAGAGAGAGGGGGGCCGGGGGCAGAGAGAGGGGGGCCGGGGGCAGAGAGAGGGGGGCCGGGGGGAGAGAAATTGGGGACGTGGGGAGAGAGAGGGGAGCCGGGGGCAGAGAGAGGGGGGTCGGGGGCAGAGAGAGGGGGGCCGGGGGGAGAGAGAGGGGGGCTGTGGGGAGAGAGAGAGGGGCCGGGGGGAGAGAGAGGGGGGCCGGGGGGAGATAGAGGGGGGCCGTGGGAGAGAGAGGGGGGCCGGGGGGAGAGAGAGGGGGGCCGGGTGGAAAGAGAGGGGGGACGTGGGGAGAGAGAGGGGGGCCGTGAGGGAAGAGAGGGGGGCCGTGGGGAGAGAGAAAGGGGCCGTGTGGAGAGAGAGGGGGGCCGTGTGAAGAGAGAGGGGGGCCGGGGGGAGAGAGAGGGGGGCCGGAAGCAGAGAGAGGGGGGCCGGGGGGAGAGAGAGGGGGGCCGTGGGGATAGAGAGGGGGGCCGGGGGCAGAGAGAGGGGGGATAGGGCAGATAGAGGGGGCCCGGGGGCAGAGAGAGGGGGGCCGGAGGGAGAGAGAGGGGGGCCGGGGGCCGAGAGAGGGGGGCCGGGGGCAGAGAGAGGGGGGCCGGGGTAGAGAGAGGGGGGCCGGGAAGAGAGAGAGGGGGGCCGGGCTGAGAGAGAGGGGGGCCGGGGGGAGAGAGAAGGGGGCCGGGGGGAGAGAGAGGGGGGCCGTGGTGAGAGAGAGGGGGGCCGGCGGGAGAGAGAGGGGGGCCGGCGGGAGAGAGAGGTCGGCCAGGGGGAGAGAGAGGGGGGCCATGTGAAGAGAGAGGGGGGCCGGGGGGAGAGAGAGGGGGGCCGGGGGCAGAGAGAGGGGGGCCGGGGGGAGAGAGAGGGGGGCCGTGGGGATAGAGAGGGGGGCCGGGGGCAGAGAGAGGGGGGCCGAGGGCAGAGAGAGGGGGGACAGGGCAGATAGAGGGGGCCCGGGTCAGAGAGAGGGGGGCCGGAGGGAGAGAGAGGGGGGCCGGGGGCCAAGAGAGGGGGGCCGGGGGCAGAGAGAGGGGGGCCGGGGGTAGAGAGAGGGGGGCCGGGAAGAGAGAGAGGGGGGCCGGGGTGAGAGAGAGGGGGGCCGGGGGGAGAGAGAAGGGGGCCGGGGGGAGAGAGAGGGGGGCCGGGGTGAGAGAGAGGGGGGCCGGCGGGATAGAGAGGGGGGCCGGTGGGAGAGAGAGGTCGGCCAGGGGGAGAGAGAGGGGGGCTGGGGGGAGAGAGAGGGGGGCCGGGGGGAGAAAGAGGGGGGCCCGGGTGCAGAGAGAGGGGGGCCGGGGGCAGAGAGAGTGGGGCCGGGGGCAGAGAGAGGGGGGCCGGCGGGAGAGACAGGGGGGCCGGGGGCAGAGAGAGGGGGGCCGTGGGCAGAGAGAGGGGGGCCGGGGGCAGAGAGAGGGGGGCCGGGGGTGGAGAGAGGGGGACGGGGGCAGAGAGAGGGGGGCCACGGGGAGAGAGAGGGGGGCTGCGGGGAGAGAGAGGGGGCCGGGGGGAGTGAGAGGGGGGCCGGGGCGAGAGGGAGGGGGGCCGGTGGGAGAGAAAGGGGGCCGTGGGGAGAGAGAAGGGAGCCGTAGAGAGAGAGGGGGGCCGTGGGGAGAGAGAGGGGGGCCGTGGGGAGATAGAGGGGGGCCGTGGGGAGAGAGAGGGGGGCCGGGGGGAGAGAGAGGGGGGCCGGGGGCAGAGAGGGTGGGGCCGGGGGCAGAGAGAGGGGGGCCGAGGGCAGAGAGAGGGGGGCCGGGGGCAGAGAGAGGGGGGCCGGGGGCAAAGAGAGGGGGGCCGGGGGCAGAGAGAGGGGGGCCGGGGGGAGAGAGAGGGCGGCCGGGGGAGAGAGAGGGGGGCCGGGGGGAGAGAGGGGGGGACCGGGGAGAGAGACAGGGGGGCTGGGGGGAGAGAGAGGGGGGCCGGGGGCAGAGAGAGGGGGGCCGGGGGCAGAGAGAGGGGGGCCGGGGCGAGAGAGAGGGGGGCCGGGGAGAGAGAAAGGGGGGCCGGTGGGAGAGAAAGGGGGGCCGGGTGGAGAGAGAGGGGGGCCGGGGGGAGAGAGAGGGCGGCCGGGGGGAGAGAGAGGGGGGCCGGGGGGAGAGAGGGGGACCGGGGAGAGAGAGAGGGGGCTGGTGGAGAGAGAGGGGGGCCGGGGGCAGAGAGAGGGGAGCCGGGGGCAGAGAGAGGGGGGCCGGGGGCAGAGAGAGGTGGGCCGGGAAGAGAGAGAGGGGGGCCGGGGGGAGAGAGAGGGGGGCCGGGGGGAGAGAGAGGGGGGCCGGGGGGAGAGAGAGGGGAGCCGGCGGGAGAGAGAGGGGGGCCGGCGGGAGAGAGATGGGGGCCAGGGGGAGAGAGAGGGGGGCCGGGGGGAGAGAGAGGGGGGCCGGGGGGAGAGAGAGGGGGGCCCGGGGGTAGAGAGAGGGGGGCCGGGGGCAGAGAGAGGGGGGCCGGGGGCAGAGAGAGGGGGGCCGGGGGGAGAGACAGGGGAGCCGGGGGCAGAGAGAGGGGGGCCGGGGGCAGAGAGAGGGGGGCCGGGGGCAGAGAGAGGGGAGCCGTTGGCAGAGAGAGGGGGGCCGGGGGCAGAGAGAGGGGGGCCAGGGGGAGAGAGAGGGGGGCCGGGGCGATAAGCGAGGGGGGCTGGTGGGAGAGAGAGGGGGGCCGTGGGGATAGAGAAGGGGGCCGTGGAGAGAGAGAGGGGTGCCGTGGGGAGAGAGAGGGGGGCCGTGGGGAGAGAGAGGGGGGCCGTGGGGAGAGAGAGGGGGGCCGGGGGAGAGAGAGGGGGGCCGAGGGCAGAGAGAGGGGGGCCGGGGGCAGAGAGAGGGGGGCCGGGGGGAGAGAGAGGGGGGCCGGGGGGAGAGAGAGGGGGGCCGGGGGGGAGAGAGAGGGGGGCCGTGGGGAGAGAGAAGGGGGCCGTGCGGAGAGAGAGGGGAGCCGGGGGGAGAGAGAGGGGGGCCGGCGGGAGAGAGAGGGGGGCCGTGGGGAGAAAGAGGGGGGCCAGGGGGAGAGAGAGGGGGGCCGGGGGGAAAGAGAGGGGGGCCGTGGGGAGAGAGAGGGGGGCCGTGGGGAGAGAGAGGGGGGCCGTGGGGAGAGAGAGGGGGGCCGTGGGGAGAGAGAGAGGGGCCATGTGAAGAGAGAGGGGGGCCGGGGGGAGAGAGAGGGGGGCCGGGGGCAGAGAGAGGGGGGCCGGGGGAAGAGAGAGGGGGCCGGGGGGATAGAGAGGGGGGCCAGGGGCAGAGAGAAGGGGGCCGGGGGGAGAGAGAGGGGGGCCGGGGGGAGAGAGAGGGGGGCCGGGGGGAGAGAGAGGGGGGCCGGGGCGAGAGAGAGGGGGGCCGTGGGGAGAGAGAAGGGGGCCGTGGAGAGAGAGGGGGGCCGTGGTGAGAGAGAGGGGGGCCGTGGGGAGAGAGAAAGGGGCCGTGTGGAGAGAGAGGGGGGCCGTGTGAAGAGAGAGGGGGGCCGGGGGGAGAGAGAGGGGGGCCGGGGGCAGAGAGAGGGGGGCCGGGGGGAGAGAGAGGGGGGCCGTGGGGATAGAGAGGGGGGCCGGGGGCAGAGAGAGGGGGGCCGAGGGCAGAGAGAGGGGGGATAGGGCAGATAGAGGGGGCCCGGGGGCAGAGAGAGGGGGGCCGGAGGGAGAGAGAGGGGGGCCGCGGGCCGAGAGAGGGGGGCCGGGGGCAGAGAGAGGGGGGCCGGGGGTAGAGAGAGGGGGGCCGGGAAGAGAGAGAGGGGGGCCGGGGTGAGAGAGAGGGGGCCCGGGGGGAGAGAGAAGGGGGCCGGGGGGAGAGAGAGGGGGGCCAGGGTGAGAGAGAGGGGGGCCGGCGGGAGAGAGAGGGGGGCCGGCGGGAGAGAGAGGTCGGCCAGGGGGAGAGAGAGGGGGGCCGTGTGAAGTGAGAGGGGGGCCGGGGGGAGAGAGAGGGGGGCCGGGGGCAGAGAGAGGGGGGCCGGGGGGAGAGAGAGGGGGGCCGTGGGGATAGAGAGGGGGGCCGGGGGCAGAGAGAGGGGGGCCGAGGGCAGAGAGAGGGGGGATAGGGCAGATAGAGGGGGCCCGGGGGCAGAGAGAGGGGGGCCGGAGGGAGAGAGAGGGGGGCCGGGGGCCGAGAGAGGGGGGCCGGGGGCAGAGAGAGGGGGGCCGGGGGTAGAGAGAGGGGGGCCGGGAAGAGAGAGAGGGGGGCCGGGGTGAGAGAGAGGGGGGCCGGGGGGAGAGAGAAGGGGGCCGGGGGGAGATAGAGGGGGGCCAGGGTGAGAGAGAGGGGGGCCGGCGGGAGAGAGAGGGGGGCCGGCGGGAGAGAGAGGTCGGCCAGGGGGAGAGAGAGGGGGGCCGTGTGAAGAGAGAGGGGGGCCGGGGGGAGAGAGAGGGGGGCCGGGGGCAGAGAGAGGGGGGCCGGGGGGAGAGAGAGGGGGGCCGTGGGGATAGAGAGGGGGGCCGGGGGCAGAGAGAGGGGGGCCGAGGGCAGAGAGAGGGGGGACAGGGCAGATAGAGGGGGCCCGGGGGCAGAGAGAGGGGGGCCGGAGGGAGAGAGAGGGGGGCCGGGGGCCGAGAGAGGGGGGCCGGGGGCAGAGAGAGGGGGGCCGGGGTAGAGAGAGGGGGGCCGGGAAGAGAGAGAGGGGGGCCGGGGTGAGAGAGAGGGGGGCCGGGGGGAGAGAGAAGGGGGCCGGGGGGGAGAGAGAGGGGGGCCGGGGTGAGAGAGAGGGGGGCCGGCGGGATAGAGAGGGGGGCCGGTGGGAGAGAGAGGTCGGCCAGGGGAGAGAGAGGGGGGCTGGGGGGAGAGAGAGGGGGGCCGGGGGGAGAAAGAGGGGGGCCCGGGGGCAGAGAGAGGGGAGCCGGGGGCAGAGAGAGTGGGGCCGGGGGCAGAGAGCGGGGGGCTGGGGGGAGAGACAGGGGGGCCGGGGGCAGAGAGAGGGGGGCCGTGGGCAGAGAGAGGGGGGCCGGGGGCAGAGAGAGGGGGGCCGGGGGTGGAGAGAGGGGGCCGGGGGCAGAGAGAGGGGGCCAGGGGGAGAGAGAGGGGGGCTGCGGGGAGAGAGAGGGGGCCGGGGGGAGTGAGAGGGGGGCCGGGGCGAGAGGGAGGGGGGCCGGTGGGAGAGAAAGGGGGCCGTGGGGAGAGAGAAGGGGGCCGTGGAGAGAGAGGGGGGCCGTGGGGAGAGAGAGGGGGGCCGTGGGGAGAGAGAGGGGGGCCGGGGGGAGAGACAGGGGGGCCGGGGGCAGAGAGGGTGGGGCCGGGGGCAGAGAGAGGGGGGCCGAGGGCAGAGAGAGGGGGGCCGGGGGCAGAGAGAGGGGGGCCGGGGGCAGAGAGAGGGGGGCCGGGGGCAGAGAGAGGGGGGCCGGGGGGAGAGAGAGGGCGGCCGGGGGGAGAGAGAGGGGGGCCGGGGGGAGAGAGGGGGGGACCGGGGAGAGAGACAGGGGGGCTGGGGGGAGAGAGAGGGGGGCCGGGGGCAGAGAGAGGGGGGCCGGGGGCAGAGAGAGGGGGGCCGGGGCGAGAGAGAGGGGGGCCGGGGAGAGAGAAAGGGGGGCCGGGTGGAGAGAGAGGGGGGCCGGGGGGAGAGAGAGGGCGGCCGGGGGGAGAGAGAGGGGGGCCGGGGGGAGAGAGGGGGACCGGGGAGAGAGAGAGGGGGCTGGTGGAGAGAGAGGGGGGCCGGGGGCAGAGAGAGGGGGGCCGGGGGCAGAGAGAGGGGGGCCGGGGGCAGAGAGAGGTGGGCCGGGAAGAGAGAGAGGGGGGCCGGGGGGAGAGAGAGGGGGGCCGGGGGGAGAGAGAGGGGGGCCGGGGGGAGAGAGAGGGGAGCCGGCGGGAGAGAGAGGGGGGCCGGCGGGAGAGAGATGGGGGCCAGGGGGAGAGAGAGGGGGGCCGGGGGGAGAGAGAGGGGGGCCGGGGGGAGAGAGAGTGGGGCCCGGGGGTAGAGAGAGGGGGGCCGGGGCAGAGAGAGGGGGGCCGGGGGCAGAGAGAGGGGGGCCGGGGGGAGAGACAGGGGAGCCGGGGGCAGAGAGAGGGGGGCCGGGGGCAGAGAGAGGGGGGCCGGGGGCAGAGAGAGGGGAGCCGTTGGCAGAGAGAGGGGGGCCGGGGGCAGAGAGAGGGGGGCCAGGGGGAGAGAGAGGGGGGCTGCGGGGAGAGAGAGGGGGCCGGGGGGAGAGAGAGGGGGGCCGGGGCGATAAGAGAGGGGGGCTGGTGGGAGAGAGAGGGGGGCCGTGGGGATAGAGAAGGGGGCCGTGGAGAGAGAGAGGGGTGCCGTGGGGAGAGAGAGGGGGGCCGTGGGGAGAGAGAGGGGGGCCGTGGGGAGAGAGAGGGGGGCCGGGGGGAGAGAGAGGGGGGCCGGGGGAAGAGAGAGGGGGGCCGAGGGCAGAGAGAGGGGGGCCGGGGGCAGAGAGAGGGGGGCCGGGGGGAGAGAGAGGGGGGCCGAGGGGAGAGAGAAGGGGGCCGGGGGGAGAGAGAGGGGGGCCGTGGGGAGAGAGAAGGGGGCCGTGCGGAGAGAGAGGGGAGCCGGGGGGAGAGAGAGGGGGGCCGGCGGGAGAGAGAGGGGGGCCGTGGGGAGAAAGAGGGGGGCCAGGGGGAGAGAGAGGGGGGCCGGGGGGAGAGACAGGGGGGCCGGGGGCAGAGAGAGGGGGGCCGTGGCAGAGAGAGGGGGGCCGGGGGCAGAGAGAGGGGGGCCGGGGGTGGAGAGAGGGGGCCGGGGGCAGAGAGAGGGGGGCCAGGGGGAGAGAGAGGGGGGCTGCGGGGAGAGAGAGGGGGCCGGGGGGAGTGAGAGGGGGGCCGGGGCGAGAGGGAGGGGGGCTGGTGGGAGAGAAAGGGGGCCGTGGGGAGAGAGAAGGGGGCCGTGGAGAGAGAGGGGGGCCGTGGGGAGAGAGAGGGGGGCCGTGGGGAGAGAGAGGGGGGCCGGGGGGAGAGAGAGGGGGGCCGGGGGCAGAGAGGGTGGGGCCGGGGGCAGAGAGAGGGGGGCCGAGGGCAGAGAGAGGGGGGCCGGGGGCAGAGAGAGGGGGGCCGGGGGCAGAGAGAGGGGGGCCGGGGGCAGAGAGAGGGGGGCCGGGGGGAGAAAGAGGGCGGCCGGGGGGAGAGAGACGGGGGCCGGGGGGAGAGAGGGGGGGACCGGGGAGAGAGACAGGGGGGCTGGGGGGAGAGAGAGGGGGGCCGGGGGCAGAGAGAGGGGGGCCGGGGGCAGAGAGAGGGGGGCCGGGGCGAGAGAGAGGGGGGCCGGGGAGAGAGAAAGGGGGGCCGGTGGGAGAGAAAGGGGGGCCGGGTGGAGAGAGAGGGGGGCCGGGGGGAGAGAGAGGGCGGCCGGGGGGAGAGAGTGGGGGGCCGGGGGGAGAGAGGGGGACCGGGGAGAGAGAGAGGGGGCTGGTGGAGAGAGAGGGGGGCCGGGGGCAGAGAGAGGGGGGCCGGGGGCAGAGAGAGGGGGGCCGGGGGCAGAGAGAGGTGGGCCGGGAAGAGAGAGAGGGGGGCCGGGGGGAGAGAGAGGGGGGCCGGGGGGAGAGAGAGGGGGGCCGGGGGGAGAGAGAGGGGAGCCGGCGGGAGAGAGAGGGGGGCCGGCGGGAGAGAGATGGGGGCCAGGGGGAGAGAGAGGGGGGCCGGGGGGAGAGAGAGGGGGGCCGGAGGGAGAGAGAGGGGGGCCCGGGGGTAGAGAGAGGGGGGCCGGGGGCAGAGAGAGGGGGGCCGGGGGCAGAAAGAGGGGGGCCGGGGGGAGAGACAGGGGAGCCGGGGGCAGAGAGAGGGGGGCCGGGGGCAGAGAGAGGGGGGCCGGGGGCAGAGAGAGGGGAGCCGTTGGCAGAGAGAGGGGGGCCGGGGGCAGAGAGAGGGGGGCCAGGGGGAGAGAGAGGGGGGCTGCGGGGAGAGAGAGGGGGCCGGGGGGAGAGAGAGGGGGGCCGGGGCGATAAGAGAGGGGGGCTGGTGGGAGAGAGAGGGGGGCCGTGGGGATAGAGAAGGGGGCCGTGGAGAGAGAGAGGGGTGCCGTGGGGAGAGAGAGGGGGGCCGTGGGGAGAGAGAGGGGGGCCGTGGGGAGAGAGAGGGGGGCCGGGGGGAGAGAGAGGGGGGCCGGGGGAAGAGAGAGCGGGGCCGAGGGCAGAGAGAGGGGGGCCGGGGGCAGAGAGAGGGGGGCCGGGGGGAGAGAGAGGGGGGCCGGGGGGAGAGAGAAGGGGGCCGGTGGGAGAGAGAGGGGGGCCGTGGGGAGAGAGAAGGGGGCCGTGCGGAGAGAGAGGGGAGCCGGGGGGAGAGAGAGGGGGGCCGGCGGGAGAGAGAGGGGGGCCGTGGGGAGAAAGAGGGGGGCCAGGGGGAGAGAGAGGGGGGCCGGGGGGAAAGAGAGGGGGGCCGTGGGGAGAGAGAGGGGGGCCGTGGGGAGAGAGAGGGGGGCCGTGGGGAGAGAGAGGGGGGCCGTGGGGAGAGAGAAAGGGGCCGTGTGGAGAGAGAGAGGGGCCATGTGAAGAGAAAGGGGGGCCGGGGGGAGAGAGAGGGGGGCCGGGGGCAGAGAGAGGAGGCCGGGGGAAGAGCGAGGGGGGCCGGGGGGATAGAGAGGGGGGCCAGGGGCAGAGAGAAGGGGGCCGGGGGGAGAGAGAGGGGGGCCGGGGGGAGAGAGAGGGGGGCCGGGGGGAGAGAGAAGGGGGCCGGGGCGAGAGAGAGGGGGGCTGTGGGGAGAGAGAAGGGGGCCGTGGAAAGAGAGGGGGGCCGTGGTGAGAGAGAGGGGGGCCGTGGGGAGAGAGAGCGGGGCCGTGGGGAGAGAGAGGGGGCCGGGGGGAGAGAGAGGGGGGCCGGGGGCAGAGAGAGGGGGGCCGGGGGCAGAGAGAGGGGGGCCGAGGGCAGAGAGAGGGGGGCCGGGGGCAGAGAGAGGGGGGCCAGGGGGAGAGAGAGGGCGGCCGGGGGGAGAGAGAGGGGGGCTGGGGTAGAGAGAGGGGGGCCATGCGGAGAGAGAGGGGGGCCGTGGGGAGAGAGAGGGGAGCCAGGGGGAAAGAGAGGGGTCCGTGGGGAGAGAGAGGGGGGCCGTGGGGAGAGAGAGGGGGGCCGTGGGGAGAGAGAAAAGGGCCGTGTGGAGAGAGAGGGGGGGCCGTGTGAAGAGAGAGGGGGGCCGGGGGGAGAGAGAGGGGGCCGGGGGGATAGAGAGGGGGGCCGGGGGCATAGAGATTGGGGCCGGGGGGAGAGAGAGGGGGGCCGGTGGGAGAGAGAGGGGGGCCGTGGGGAGAGAGAAGGGGGCCGTGGAGAGAGAGAGGGGGGCCGTGGGGAGAGAGAGGGGGGCCGTGGGGAGAGAGAGGGGGGCCGGGGGGGAAAGAGAGGGGGGCCGGGAGCAGAGAGAGGGGGGCGGGGGCAGAGAGAGGGGGGCCGAGGGCAGAGAGAGGGGGGCCGGGGGAAGAGAGAGGGGGGCCTGGGGCAGAGAGAGGAGGGCCGGGGGGAGAGAGAGGAGGGCCGGGGGGATAGAGAGGGGGGCCGGGGGGAGAGAGAGGGGGGCCGGGGGGAGAGAGAGGGGGGCCGGGGGCAGAGAGAGGGGGGCCGGGGGCAGAGAGTAGGGGGCCGGGGGCAGAGAGAGGGGGGCCGGGGCGAGAGAGAGGGGGGCCGGGGAGAGAGAAAGGGGGGCCGGTGGGAGAGAAAGGGGGGACGGGTGGAGAGAGAGGGGGGCCGGGGGGAGAGAGAGGGCGGCCGGGGGGAGAGAGAGGGGGGCCGGGGGGAGAGAGGGGGACCGGGGAGAGAGACAGGGGGGCTGGGGGAGAGAGAGGGTGGCCGGGGGCAGAGAGAGGGTGGGCGGGGGCAGAGAGAGGGGGGCCGGGGGCAGAGAGAGGGGGGCCAGGAAGAGAGAGAGGGGGGCCGGGGGGAGAGAGAGGGGGGGCGGGGGGAGAGAGAGGGGGGCCGGGGGGAGAGAGAGGGGAGCCGGCGGGAGAGAGAGGGGGACCGGCGGGAGAGAGATGGGGGCCAGGGGGAGAGAGAGGGGGGCCGGGGGGAGAGAGAGGGGGGCCGGGGGGAGAGAGAGGGGGGCCTGGGGGTAGAGAGAGGGGGGCCGGGGGCAGAGAGAGGGGGGCCGGGGGCAGAGAGAGGGGGGCCGGGGGGAGAGACAGGGGGGCCGGGGGCAGAGAGAGGGGGGCCGGGGGCAGAGAGAGGGGGGCCGATGGCAGAGAGATGGGGGCCGTTGGTAGAGAGAGGGGGGCCGGGGGCAGAGAGAGGGGGGCCAGGGGGAGAGAGAGGTGGGCTGCGGGGAGAGAGAGGGGGCCGGGGGGAGAGAGAGGGGGGCCGGGGCGAGAGAGAGGGGGGGCCGGTGGGAGAGAGAGGGGGGCCGTGGGGATAGAGAAGGGGGCCGTGGAGAGAGAGAAGGGGGCCGTGGGGAGAGAGAGGGGGGCCGTGGGGAGAGAGAGGGGGGCCGTGGGGAGAGAGAGGAGGGCCGGGGGGAGAGAGAGGGGGGCTGGGGCCAGAGAGATGGGGGCCGGGGGAAGAGAGAGGGGGGCCGAGGGCAGAGAGAGGGGGGCCGGGGGCAGAGAGAGGGGGGCCGGGGGCAGAGAGAGGGGGGCCGGGGGGAGAGAGAGGGGGGCCGGGGGGAGAGAGAGGGGGGCCGGGGGGAGAGAGAGGGGGGCCGGGGGAGAGAGAGGGGGGCCGTGGGGAGAGAAGGGGGCCGGGGGGAGAGAGAGGGGGGCCGGGGGGAGAGAGAGGGGGGCCGTGGGGAGAGATAAGGGGGCCGTGGGGAGAGAGAGGGGACCCGGGGGGAGAGAGAGGGGGGCCGGCGGGAGAGAGAGGGGGGCCGTGGGGAGAAAGAGGGGGGCCAGGGGGAGAGAGAGGGGGGCCGGTGGCAAAGAGAGGGGGCCGTGGGGAGAGAGAGGGGGGCCGTGGGGAGAGAGAGGGGGGCCGTGGGGAGAGAGAGTGGGCCGTGGGGAGAGAGAAAGGGGCCGTGTGGAGAGAGAGGGGGCCGTGTGAAGAGAGAGGGGGGCCGGGGGGAGAGAGAGGGGGGCCGGGGGCAGAGAGAGGGGGGCCGGGGGAAGAGAGAGGAGGGCCGGGGGGATAGAGAGGGGGGCCAGGGGCAGAGAGAAGGGGGCCGGGGGGAGAGAGAGGGGGGCCGGGGGGAGAGAGAGGGGGGCCGGGGGGAGAGAGAGGGGGGCCGGGGCGAGAGAGAGGGGGGCCGGTAGAGAGAGAGGGGGGCCGTGGGTAGAGAGAAGGGGGCCGTGGAGAGAGAGGGGGGCCGTGGTGAGAGAGAGGGGGGCCGTGGGGAGAGAGAGGGGGGCCGTGGGCAGAGAGAGGGGGGCCGGGGGCAGAGAGAGGGGGGCCAGGGGGAGAGAGAGGGGGGCCGGGGGGAGAGAGAGGGGGGCCGGGGTAGAGAGAGGGGGGCCGTGGGGAGAGAGAGGGGGGCAGTGGGGAGAGAGAGGGGAGCCGGGGGGAGAGAGAGGGGGGCCGGTGGGAGAGAGAGGGGGGCCGTGGGGAGAAAGAGGGGGGCCGGGGGGAGAGAGAGGGGGGCCGGGGGGAAAGAGAGGGGGGCCGTGGGGAGAGAGAGGGGGGCCGTGGCGAGAGAGAGGGGGGCCGTGGGGAGAGAGAAAAGGGCCGTGTGGAGAGAGAGGGGGGGGCGTGTGAAGAGAGAGGGGGGCCGGGGGGAGAGAGAGGGGGCCGGGGGGATAGAGAGGGGGGCCGGGGGCAGAGAGATTGGGGCCGTGTGAAGAGAGAGGGGGGCCGGGGGGAGAGAGAGGGGGGCCGGGGGCAGAGAGAGGGGGGCCGGGGGAAGAGAGAGGAGGGCCGGGGGGATAGAGAGGGGGGCCAGGGGCAGAGAGAAGGGGGCCGGGGGGAGAGAGAGGGGGGCCGGGGGGAGAGAGAGGGGGGCCGGGGGGAGAGAGAGGGGGGCCGGGGCGAGAGAGAGGGGGGCCGGTAGAGAGAGAGGGGGGCCGTGGGTAGAGAGAAGGGGGCCGTGGAGAGAGAGGGGGGCCGTGGTGAGAGAGAGGGGGGCCGTGGGGAGAGAGAGGGGGGCCGTGGGCAGAGAGAGGGGGGCCGGGGGCAGAGAGAGGGGGGCCAGGGGGAGAGAGAGGGGGGCCGGGGGGAGAGAGAGGGGGGCCGGGGTAGAGAGAGGGGGGCCGTGGGGAGAGAGAGGGGGGCAGTGGGGAGAGAGAGGGGAGCCGGGGGGAGAGAGAGGGGGGCCGGTGGGAGAGAGAGGGGGGCCGTGGAGAGAAAGAGGGGGGCCGGGGGGAGAGAGAGGGGGGCCGGGGGGAAAGAGAGGGGGGCCGTGGGGAGAGAGAGGGGGGCCGTGGCGAGAGAGAGGGGGGCCGTGGGGAGAGAGAAAAGGGCCGTGTGGAGAGAGAGGGGGGGGGCGTGTGAAGAGAGAGGGGGGCCGGGGGGAGAGAGAGGGGGCCGGGGGGATAGAGAGGGGGGCCGGGGGCAGAGAGATTGGAGCCGGGGGGAGAGAGAGGGGGGCCGGTGGGAGAGAGAGGGGGGCCGTGGGGAGAGAGAAGGGGGCCGTGGAGAGAGAGAGGGGGGCCATGGGGAGAGAGAGGGGGGCCGTGGGGAGAGAGAGGGGGGCTGGGGGGAAAGAGAGGGGGGCCGGGAGCAGAGAGAGGGGGGCCGGGGGCAGAGAGAGGGGGGCCGAGGGCAGAGAGAGGGGGGCCGGGGGAAGAGAGAGGGGGGCCGGGGGCAGAGAGAGGAGGGCTGGGGGGAGAGAGAGGAGGGCCGGGGGGATAGAGAGGGGGGCCGGGGGGAGAGAGAGGGGGGCCGGGGGGAGAGAGAGGGGGGCCGGGGGCAGAGAGAGGGGGGCCGGGAGCAGAGAGAGGGGGGCCGAGGGCAGAGAGAGTGGGGCCGGGGGCAGAGAGAGGGGGGCCGGGGGCAGAGAGAGGGGGGCCGGGGGGAGAGAGAGGGGGGCCGGGGGGAGAGAGAGGGGGGCCGGGGGAGAGAGAGGGGGGCCGTGGGGAGAGAGAGGGGGGCCGTGGGGAGAGAGAGGGGAGCCGGGGGGAGAGAAAGGGGGGCCGGCGGGAGAGAGAGGGGGGCCGTGGGGAGAGAGAAAAGGGCCGGGTGGAGAGAGAGGGGGCCGTGTGAAGAGAGAGGGGGGCCGGGGGCAGAGAGCAGCAGGCCTGGGGGAGAGAGAGGGGGCCGGGGGGATAGAGAGGGGGGCCGGGGGCAGAGAGAGGGGGGCCGGGGGGATCGAGAGGGGGGCCGGTGGGAGAGAGAGGGGGGGCATGGGGAGAGAGAAGGGGGCCGTGGAGAGAGAGAGGGGGGCCGTGGGGAGAGAGAGGGGGGCCGTGGGGAGAGCGAGGGGGGCCGGGGGGAGAGAGAGGGGGGCCGGGAGCAGAGAGAGGGGGGCCGGGGGCAGAGAGAGGGGGGCCGAGGGCAGAGAGAGGGGGGCCGGGGGAAGAGAGAGGGGGGCCGGGGGCAGAGAGAGGGGGGCCGGGGGGAGAGAGAGGAGGGCTGGGGGGAGAGAGAGGGGGGCCGGGGGGAGAGAGAGGGGGGCCGGGGGGAGAGAGAGGGGGGCCATGGGGAGAGAGAGGGGGGCCGTGGCGAGAGAGAGGGGGGCCGTGGGGAGAGAGAAAAGGGCCGTGTGGAGAGAGAGGGGGGGGCCGTGTGAAGAGAGAGGGGGGCCGGGGGGAGAGAGAGGGGGCCGGGGGGATAGAGAGGGGGGCCGGGGGCAGAGAGATTGGGGCCGGGGGGAGAGAGAGGGGGGCCGGTGGGAGAGAGAGGGGGGCCGTGGGGAGAGAGAAGGGGGCCGTGGAGAGAGAGAGGGGGGCGGTGGGGAGAGAGAGGGGGGCCGTGGGGAGAGAGAGGGCGGCTGGGGGGAAAGAGAGGGGGGCCGGGAGCAGAGAGAGGGGGGCCGGGGGCAGAGAGAGGGGGGCCGAGGGCAGAGAGAGGGGGGCCGGGGGAAGAGAGAGGGGGGCCGGGGGCAGAGAGAGGAGGGCCGGGGGGAGAGAGAGGAGGGCCGGGGGGATAGAGAGGGGGGCCGGGGGGAGAGAGAGGGGGGCCATGGGGAGAGAGAGGGGGGCCGTGGCGAGAGAGAGGGGGGCCGTGGGGAGAGAGAAAAGGGCCGTGTGGAGAGAGAGGGGGGGGCCGTGTGAAGAGAGAGGGGGGCCGGTGGGAGAGAGAGGGGGCCGGGGGGATAGAGAGGGGGGCCGGGGGCAGAGAGATTGGGGCCGGGGGGAGAGAGAGGGGGGCCGGTGGGAGAGAGAGGGGGGCCGTGGGGAGAGAGAAGGGGGCCGTGGAGAGAGAGAGGGGGGCCGTGGGGAGAGAGAGGGGGGCCGTGGGGAGAGAGAGGGGGGCTGGGGGGAAAGAGAGGGGGGCCGGGAGCAGAGAGAGGGGGGCCGGGGGCAGAGAGAGGGGGGCCGAGGGCAGAGAGAGGGGGGCCGGGGGAAGAGAGAGGGGGGCCGGGGGCAGAGAGAGGAGGGCCGGGGGGAGAGAGAGGAGGGCCGGGGGGATAGAGAGGGGGGCCGGGGGGAGAGCGAGGGGGGCCGGGGGGAGAGAGAGGGGGGCCGGGGGCAGAGAGAGGGGGGCCGGGGGCAGAGAGAGGGGGGCCGAGGGCAGAGAGAGTGGGGCCGGGGGCAGAGAGAGGGGGGCCGGGGGCAGAGAGAGGGGGGCCGGGGGGAGAGAGAGGGGGGCCGGGGGGAGAGAGAGGGGGGCCGGGGGAGAGAGAGGGGGGCCGTGGGGAGAGAGAGGGGGGCCGTGGAGAGAGAGAAGGGGGCCGTGGGGAGAGAGAGGGGGGCCGTGGGGAGAGAGAGGGGGGCCGTGGGGAGAGAGAGGAGGGCCGGGGGGAGAGAGAGGGGGGCTGGGGCCAGAGAGATGGGGGCCGGGGGAAGAGAGAGGGGGGCCGAGGGCAGAGAGAGGGGGGCCGGGGGCAGAGAGAGGGGGGCCGGGGGCAGAGAGAGGGGGGCCGGGGGGAGAGAGAGGGGGGCCGGGGGGAGAGAGAGGGGGGCCGGGGGGAGAGAGAGGGGGGCCGTGGGGAGAGAGAAGGGGGCCGTGGGGAGAGAGAGGGGACCCGGGGGGAGAGAGAGGGGGGCCGGCGGGAGAGAGAGGGGGGCCGTGGGGAGAAAGAGGGGGGCCAGGGGGAGAGAGAGGGGGGCCGGTGGCAAAGAGAGGGGGGCCGTGGGGAGAGAGAGGGGGGCCGTGGGGAGAGAGAGGGGGGCCGTGGGGAGAGAGAGTGGGCCGTGGGGAGAGAGAAAGGGGCCGTGTTGAGAGAGAGGGGGCCGTGTGAAGAGAGAGGGGGGCCGGGGGGAGAGAGAGGTGGGCCGGGGGCAGAGAGAGGGGGGCCGGGGGAAGAGAGAGGAGGGCCGGGGGGATAGAGAGGGGGGCCAGGGGCAGAGAGAAGGGGGCCGGGGGGAGAGAGAGGGGGGCCGGGGGGAGAGAGAGGGGGGCCGGGGGGAGAGAGAGGGGGGCCGGGGCGAGAGAGAGGGGGGCCGGTAGAGAGAGAGGGGGGCCGTGGGGAGAGAGAAGGGGGCCGTGGAGAGAGAGGGGGGCCGTGGTGAGAGAGAGGGGGGCCGTGGGGAGAGAGAGGGGGGCCGTGGGCAGAGAGAGGGGGGCCGGGGGCAGAGAGAGGGGGGCCAGGGGGAGAGAGAGGGGGGCCGGGGGGAGAGAGAGGGGGGCCGGGGTAGAGAGAGGGGGGCCGTGGGGAGAGAGAGGGGGGCAGTGGGGAGAGAGAGGGGAGCCGGGGGGAGAGAGAGGGGGGCCGGTGGGAGAGAGAGGGCGGCCGTGGGGAGAAAGAGGGGGGCCGGGGGGAGAGAGAGGGGGGCCGTGGCGAGAGAGAGGGGGGCCGTGGGGAGAGAGAAAAGGGCCGTGTGGAGAGAGAGGGGGGGGGCGTGTGAAGAGAGAGGGGGGCCGGGGGGAGAGAGAGGGGGCCGGGGGGATAGAGAGGGGGGCCGGGGGAAGAGAGATTGGGGCCGGAGGGAGAGAGAGGGGGGCCGGTGGGAGAGAGAGGGGGGCCGTGGGGAGAGAGAAGGGGGCCGTGGAGAGAGAGAGGGGGGCCATGGGGAGAGAGAGGGGGGCCGTGGGGAGAGAGAGGGGGGCAGGGGGGAAAGAGAGGGGGGCCGGGAGCAGAGAGAGGGGGGCCGGGGGCAGAGAGAGGGGGGCCGAGGGCAGAGAGAGGGGGGCCGGGGGAAGAGAGAGGGGGGCCGGGGGCAGAGAGAGGAGGGCTGGGGGGAGAGAGAGGAGGGCCGGGGGGATAGAGAGGGGGGCCGGGGGGAGAGAGAGGGGGGCCGGGGGGAGAGAGAGGGGGGCCGGGGGCAGAGAGAGGGGGGCCGGGAGCAGAGAGAGGGGGGCCGAGGGCAGAGAGAGTGGGGCCGGGGGCAGAGAGAGGGGGGCCGGGGGCAGAGAGAGGGGGGCCGGGGGGAGAGAGAGGGGGGCCGGGGGGAGAGAGAGGGGGGCCGGGGGAGAGAGAGGGGGGCCGTGGGGAGAGAGAGGGGGGCCGTGGGGAGAGAGAGGGGAGCCGGGGGGAGAGAGAGGGGGGCCGGCGGGAGAGAGAGGGGGGCCGTGGGGAGAGAGAAAAGGGCCGGGTGGAGAGAGAGGGGGCCGTGTGAAGAGAGAGGGGGGCCGGGGGCAGAGAGCAGCAGGCCTGGGGGAGAGAGAGGGGGCCGGGGGGATAGAGAGGGGGGCCGGGGGCAGAGAGAGGGGGGCCGGGGGGATCGAGAGGGGGGCCGGTGGGAGAGAGAGGGGGGCCATGGGGAGAGAGAAGGGGGCCGTGGAGAGAGAGAGGGGGGCCGTGGGGAGAGAGAGGGGGGCCGTGGGGAGAGCGAGGGGGGCCGGGGGGAGAGAGAGGGGAGCCGGGAGCAGAGAGAGGGGGGCCGGGGGCAGAGAGAGGGGGGCCGAGGGCAGAGAGAGGGGGGCCGGGGGAAGAGAGAGGGGGGCCGGGGGCAGAGAGAGGGGGGCCGGGGGGAGAGAGAGGAGGGCTGGGGGGAGAGAGAGGGGGGCCGGGGGGAGAGAGAGGGGGGCCGGGGGGAGAGAGAGGGGGGCCATGGGGAGAGAGAGGGGGGCCGTGGCGAGAGAGAGGGGGGCCGTGGGGAGAGAGAAAAGGGCCGTGTGGAGAGAGAGGGGGGGGCCGTGTGAAGAGAGAGGGGGGCCGGGGGGAGAGAGAGGGGGCCGGGGGGATAGAGAGGGGGGCCGGGGGCAGAGAGATTGGGGCCGGGGGGAGAGAGAGGGGGGCCGGTGGGAGAGAGAGGGGGGCCGTGGGGAGAGAGAAGGGGGCCGTGGAGAGAGAGAGGGGGGCCGTGGGGAGAGAGAGGGGGGCCGTGGGGAGAGAGAGGGGGGCTGGGGGGAAAGAGAGGGGGGCCGGGAGCAGAGAGAGGGGGGCCGGGGGCAGAGAGAGGGGGGCCGAGGGCAGAGAGAGGGGGGCCGGGGGAAGAGAGAGGGGGGCCGGGGGCAGAGAGAGGAGGGCCGGGGGGAGAGAGAGGAGGGCCGGGGGGATAGAGAGGGGGGCCGGGGGGAGAGCGAGGGGGGCCGGGGGGAGAGAGAGGGGGGCCGGGGGCAGAGAGAGGGGGGCCGGGGGCAGAGAGAGGGGGGCCGAGGGCAGAGAGAGTGGGGCCGGGGGCAGAGAGAGGGGGGCCGGGGGCAGAGAGAGGGGGGCCGGGGGGAGAGAGAGGGGGGCCGGGGGGAGAGAGAGGGGGGCCGGGGGAGAGAGAGGGGGGCCGTGGGGAGAGAGAGGGGGGCCGTGGGGAGAGAGAGGGGAGCCGGGGGGAGAGAGAGGGGGGCCGGCGGGAGAGAGAGGGGGGCTGTGGGGAGAAAGAGGGGGGCCGGGGGGAGAGAGAGGGGGGCCGGTGGGAAAGAGAGGGGGCCGTGTGGAGAGAGAGGGGGGCCGTGGGGAGAGAGAGGGGGGCCTTGGGGAGAGAGAGGGGGCCGTGGGGAGAGAGAAAAGGGCCGTGTGGAGAGAGAGGGGGCCGTGTGAAGAGAGAGGGCGGCCGGGGGGAGAGAGAGGGGGGCCGGGGGCAGAGAGCAGCAGGCCTGGGGGAGAGAGAGGGGGCCGTGGGGATAGAGAGGGGGGCCGGGGGCAGAGAGAGGGGGGCCGGGGGGATCGAGAGGGGGGCCGGTGGGAGAGAGAGGGGGGCCATGGGGAGAGAGAAAGGGGCCGTGGAGAGAGAGAGGGGGGCCGTGGGGAGAGAGAGGGGGGCCGTGGGGAGAGCGAGGGGGGCCGGGGGGAGAAAGAGGGGGGCCGGGAGCAGAGAGAGGGGGGCAGGGGGCAGAGAGAGGGGGGCCGAGGGCAGAGAGAGGGGGGCCGAGGGAAGAGAGAGGGGGGCCGGGGGCAGAGAGAGGGGGGGCGGGGGGAGAGAGAGGAGGGCTGGGGGGAGAGAGAGGTCGGCCGGGGGGAGAGAGAGGGGGGCCGGGGGAAGAGAGAGGGGGGCCATGGGGAGAGAGAGGGGGGCCGTGGGGAGAGAGAGGGGAGCCGGGGGGAGAGAGAGGGGGGCCAGCGGGCGAGAGAGGGGGACCGTGGGGAGAAAGAGGGGGGCCGGGGGGAGAGAGAGGGGGGCCGGGGGGAAAGACAGGGGGGCCGTGGGGAGAGACAGGGGGGCCGTGGGGAGAGAGAGGGGGGCCGTGGGTAGAGAGAGGGGGGCCGTGGGGAGAGAGAAAGGGGCCGTGTGGAGAGAGAGGGGGGCCGTGTAAAAAAGAGGGGGGCCGGGGGGAGAGAGAGGGGGGCCGGGGGCAGAGAGAGGGGGGCCGGGGGGAGAGAGAGGGGGGCCGGGGGGATAGATAGGGGGGCCGGGGGCAAAGAGAGGGGGGCCGGGGGGAGAGAGAGGGGGGCCGGGGGGAGAGAGAGGGGGGCCGGGGGAAGAGAGAGGGGGGCCGGTGGGAGAGAGAGGGGGGCCGTGGGGAGAGAGAAGGGGGCCGTGGAGAGAGAGAGGGGGGCCGTGGGGAGAGAGAGGGGGGCCGTGGGGAGAGAGAGGGGGGCCGTGAGGAGAGAGAGGGGGGCCGGGGGGAGAGAGAGGGGGGCCGGGGGCAGAGAGAGGGGGGCCGGGGGCAGAGAGAGTGGGGCCGGGGGCAGAGAGAGGGGGGCCGGGGGCAGAGAGAGGGGGGCCGGGGAGAGAGAGAGGGGGGCCGGGGGGAGAGAGAGGGGGGCCGGGGGGAGAGAGAGGGGGTCCGGGGGTAGAGAGAGGGGGGCCGTGGGGAGAGAGAGGGGGGCCGTGGGGAGAGAGGGGAGCCGGGGGGAGAGAGAGGGGGGCCGGCGGGAGAGAGAGGGGGGCCGTGGGGAGAAAGAGAGGGGGCAGGGGGGAGAGAGAAGGGGGCCGGGGGGAAAGAGAGGGGGGCCGTGGGGAGAGAGAGGGGGGCCGTGGGGAGAGAGAGGGGGGCCGTGGGGAGAGAGAGGGGGGCCGTGGGGAGAGAGAGGGGGGCCGTGGGGAGAGAGAGGGGGGCCTTGGGGAGAGAGAGGGGGGCCGTGGGGAGAGAGAAAAGGGCCGTGTGGAGAGAGAGGGGGGCCGTGTGAAGAGAAAGGGGGGCCGGGGGGAGAGAGAGGGGGGCCGGCGGCAGAGAGCGGGAGGCCGGGGGGAGAGAGAGGGGGCCGGGGGGATAGAGAGGGGGGCCGGGGGCAGAGAGAGGGGGGCCGGGGGGGATCGAGAGGGGGGCCGGTGGGAGAGAGAGGGGGGCCATGGGGAGAGAGAAGTGGGCCGTGGAGAGAGAGAGGGGGGCCGTGGGGAGAGAGAGGGGGGCCGTGGGGAGAGAGAGGGGGGCCGGGGGGAGAGAGAGGGAGCCCGGGAGCAGAGAGAGGGGCCCGGGAGCAGAGAGGGGGGCCGGGGGCAGAGAGAGGGGGGCCGAGGGCAGAGAGAGGGGGGCCGGGGGAATAGAGAGGGGGGCCGGGGGCAGAGAGAGGGAGGCCGGGGGGAGAGAGAGGAGGGCTGGGGGGAGAGAGAGGGGGCCGGGGGGAGAGAGAGGGGGGCCGGGGGAGAGAGAGGGGGGCCGTGGGGTGAGAGAGGGGGGCCGTGGGGAGAAAGAGGGCAGCCGGGGGGAGAGAGAGGGGGGCCGTGGGGAGAAAGAGGGGGGCCTGGGGGAGAGAGAGGGGGGCCGGGGGGAAAGAGAGGGGGGCCGTGGGGAGAGAGAGGGGGGCCGTGGGGAGAGAGGGGGGGGCCGTGGGGAGAGAGAGGGGGGCCGTGGGGAGAGAGAAAGGGGCCGTGTGGAGAGAGAGGGGGGCCGTGTAAAAAAAGAGGGGGGCCGGGGGGAGAGAGAGGAGGGCCGGGGGCAGAGAGAGGGGGGCCGGGGGGAGAGAGAGGGGGGCCGGGGGGATAGAGAGGGGGGCCGGGGGCAGAGAGAGGGGGGCCGGGGGAGAGAGAGGAGGGCCGGGGGGATAGAGAGGGGGGCCGGGGGGAGAGCGAGGGGGGCCGGGGGGAGAGAGAGGGGGGCCGGGGGCAGAGAGAGGGGGCCGGGGGCAGAGAGAGGGGGGCCGAGGGCAGAGAGAGTGGGGCCGGGGGCAGAGAGAGGGGGGCCGGGGGCAGAGAGAGGGGGGCCGGGGGGAGAGAGAGGGGGGCCGGGGGGAGAGAGAGGGGGGCCGGGGGAGAGAGAGGGGGGCCGTGGGGAGAGAGAGGGGGGCCGTGGGGAGAGAGAGGGGAGCCGGGGGGAGAGAGAGGGGGGCCGGCGGGAGAGAGAGGGGGGCCGTAGGGAGAAAGAGGGGGGCCGGGGGGAGAGAGAGGGGGGCCGGGGGGAAAGAGAGGGGGCCGTGTGGAGAGAGAGGGGGGCCGTGGGGAGAGAGAGGGGGGCCTTGGGGAGAGAGAGGGGGCCGTGGGGAGAGAGAAAAGGGCCGTGTGGAGAGAGAGGGGGCTGTGTGAAGAGAGAGGGCGGCCGGGGGGAGAGAGAGGGGGGCCGGGGGCAGAGAGCAGCAGGCCTGGGGGAGAGAGAGGGGGCCGGGGGGATAGAGAGGGGGGCCGGGGGCAGAGAGAGGGGGGCCGGGGGGATCGAGAGGGGGGCCGGTGGGAGAGAGAGGGGGGCCATGGGGAGAGAGAAGGGGGCCGTGGAGAGAAAGAGGGGGGCCGTGGGGAGAGAGAGGGGGGCCGTGGGGAGAGCGAGGGGGTCGGGGGGAGAAAGAGGGGGGCTGGGAGCAGAGAGAGGGGGGCCGGGGGCAGAGAGAGGGGGGCCGAGGGCAGAGAGAGGGGGGCCGGGGGAAGAGAGAGGGGGGCCGGGGGCAGAGAGAGGGAGGCCGGGGGGAGAGAGAGGAGGGCTGGGGGGAGAGAGAGGTGGGCCGGGGGGAGAGAGAGGGGGGCCGGGGGAAGAGAGAGGGGGGCCATGGGGAGAGAGAGGGGGGCCGTGGGGAGAGAGAGGGGAGCCGGGGGGAGAGAGAGGAGGGCCAGCGGGCGAGAGAGGGGGACCGTGGGGAGAAAGAGGGGGGCCGGGGGGAGAGAGAGGGGGGCCGGGGGAAAGACAGGGGGGCCGTGGGGAGAGAGAGGGGGGCCGTGGGGAGAGAGAGGGGGGCCGTGGGTAGAGAGAGGGGGGCCGTGGGGAGAGAGAAAGGGGCCGTGTGGAGAGAGAGGGGGGCCGTGTAAAAAAGAGGGGGGCCGGGGGGAGAGAGAGGGGGTCCGGGGGCAGAGAGATGGGGGCCGGGGGGAGAGAGAGGGGGGCCGGGGGGATAGAGAGGGGGGCCGGGGGCAAAGAGAGGGGGGCCGGGGGGAGAGAGAGGGGGGCCGGGGGGAGAGAGAGGGGGGCCGGGGGGAGAGAGAGGGGGGCCGGTGGGAGAGAGAGGGGGGCCGTGGGAAGAGAGAAGGGGGCCGTGGAGAGAGAGAGGGGGGCCGTGGGGAGAGAGAGGGGGGCCGTGGGGAGAGAGAGGGGGGCCGTGAGGAGAGAGGGGGGCCGGGGGCAGAGAGAGGGGGGCCGGGGGCAGAGAGAGGGGGGCCGGGGGCAGAGAGAGGGGGGCCGGGGGCAGAGAGAGGGGGGCCGGGGGCAGAGAGAGGGGGGCCGGGGGCAGAGAGAGGGGGGCCGGGGAGAGAGAGAGGGGGGCCGGGGGGAGAGAGAGGTGGGCCGGGGGGAGAGAGAGGGGGTCCAGGGGTAGAGAGAGGGGGGCCAGCGGGCGAGAGAGGGGGACCGTGGGGAGAAAGAGGGGGGCCGGGGGGAGAGAGAGGGGGGCCGGGGGATAGACAGGGGGGCCGTGGGGAGAGAGAGGGGGGCCGTGGGGAGAGAGAGGGGGGCCGTGGGTAGAGAGAGGGGGGCCGTGGGGAGAGAGAAAGGGGCAGTGTGGAGAGAGAGGGGGGCCGTGTAAAAAAGAGGGGGGCCGGGGGGAGAGAGAGGGGGGCCGGGGGCAGAGAGAGGGGGGCCGGGGGGATAGAGAGGGGGGCCGGGGGCAAAGAGAGGGGGGCCGGGGGGAGAGAGAGGGGGACCGGGGGGAGAGAGAGGGGGGCCGGGGGGAGAGAGAGGGGGGCCGGTGGGAGAGAGAGGGGGGCCGTGGGAAGAGAGAAGGGGGCCGTGGAGAGAGAGAGGGGGGCCTTGGGGAGAGAGAGGGGGGCCGTGGGGAGAGAGAGGGGGGCCGTGAGGAGAGAGAGGGGGGCCGGGGGCAGAGAGAGGGGGGCCGGGGGCAGAGAGAGTGGGGCCGGGGGCAGAGAGAGGGGGGCCGGGGGCAGAGAGAGGGGGGCCGGGGGAAGAGAGAGGGGGGCCGGGGGCAGAGAGAGGGGGGCCGGGGAGAGAGAGAGGGGGGCCGGGGGGAGAGAGAGGGGGGCCGGGGGGAGAGAGAGGGGGTCCGGGGGTAGAGAGAGGGGGGCCGTGGGGAGAGAGAGGGGGGCCGTGGGGAGAGAGGGGAGCCGGGGGGAGAGAGAGGGGGGCCGGCGGGAGAGAGAGGGGGGCCGTGGGGAGAAAGAGAGGGGGCAGGGGGGAGAGAGAAGGGGGCCGGGGGGAAAGAGAGGGGGGCCGTGGGGAGAGAGAGGGGGGCCGTGGGGAGAGAGAGGGGGGCCGTGGGGAGAGAGAGGGGGGCCGTGGGGAGAGAGAGGGGGGCCTTGGGGAGAGAGAGGGGGGCCGTGGGGAGAGAGAAAAGGGCCGTGTGGAGAGAGAGGGGGGCCGTGTGAAGAGAGAGGGGGCCGGGGGGAGAGAGAGGGGGGCCGGGGGCAGAGAGCGGGAGGCCGGGGGGAGAGAGATGGGGCCGGGGGGATAGAGAGGGGGGCCGGGGGCAGAGAGAGGGGGGCCGGGGGGGATCGAGAGGGGGGCCGGTGGGAGAGAGAGGGGGGCCATGGGGAGAGAGAAGTGGGCCGTGAAGAGAAAGAGGGCAGCCGGGGGGAGAGAGAGGGGGGCCGGCGGGCAAGAGAGAGGGGCCGTGGGGAGAAAGAGGGGGGCCTGGGGGAGAGAGAGGGGGGCCGGGGGGATAGAGAGGGGGGCCGGGGGCAGAGAGAGGGGGGCCGGGGGGATCGAGAGGGGGGCCGGTGGGAGAGAGAGGGGGGCCATGGGGAGAGAGAAGGGGGCCGTGGAGAGAGAGAGGGGGGCCGTGGGGAGAGAGAGGGGGGCCGTGGGGAGAGCGAGGGGGGCCGGGGGGAGAGAGAGGGGGGCCGGGAGCAGAGAGAGGGGGGCCGGGGGCAGAGAGAGGGGGGCCGAGGGCAGAGAGAGGGGGGCCGGGGGAAGAGAGAGGGGGGCCGGGGGCAGAGAGAGGGGGGCCGGGGGGAGAGAGAGGAGGGCTGGGGGGAGAGAGAGGGGGGCCGGGGGGAGAGAGAGGGGGGCCGGGGGGAGAGAGAGGGGGGCCATGGGGAGAGAGAGGGGGGCCGTGGCGAGAGAGAGGGGGGCCGTGGGGAGAGAGAAAAGGGCCGTGTGGAGAGAGAGGGGGGGGCCGTGTGAAGAGAGAGGGGGGCCGGGGGGAGAGAGAGGGGGCCGGGGGGATAGAGAGGGGGGCCGGGGGCAGAGAGATTGGGGCCGGGGGGAGAGAGAGGGGGGCCGGTGGGAGAGAGAGGGGGGCCGTGGGGAGAGAGAAGGGGGCCGTGGAAAGAGAGAGGGGGGCCGTGGGGAGAGAGAGGGGGGGCGTGGGGAGAGAGAGGGGGGCTGGGGGGAAAGAGAGGGGGGCCGGGAGCAGAGAGAGGGGGGCCGGGGGCAGAGAGAGGGGGGCCGAGGGCAGAGAGAGGGGTGCCAGGGGAAGAGAGAGGGGGGCCGGGGGCAGAGAGAGGAGGGCCGGGGGGAGAGAGAGGAGGGCCGGGGGGATAGAGAGGGGGGCCGGGGGGAGAGCGAGTGGGGCCGGGGGGAGAGAGGGGGGCCGGGGGCAGAGAGAGGGGGGCCAGGGGCAGAGAGAGGGGGGCCGAGGGCAGAGAGAGTGGGGCCGGGGGCAGAGAGAGGGGGGCCGGGGGCAGAGAGAGGGGGGCCGGGGGGAGAGAGAGGGGGGCCGGGGGGAGAGAGAGGGGGGCCGGGGGAGAGAGAGGGGGGCCGTGGGGAGAGAGAGGGGGGCGGTGGGGAGAGAGAGGGGAGCCGGGGGGAGAGAGAGGGGGGCCGGCGGGAGAGAGAGGGGGGCCGTGGGGAGAAAGAGGGGGGCCGGGGGGAGAGAGAGGGGGGCCGGGGGGAAAGAGAGGGGGCCGTGTGGAGAGAGAGGGGGGCCGTGGGGAGAGAGAGGGGGGCCTTGGGGAGAGAGAGGGGGCCGTGGGGAGAGAGAAAAGGGCCGTGTGGAGAGAGAGGGGGCCGTGTGAAGAGAGAGGGCGGCCGGGGGGAGAGAGAGGGGGGCCGGGGGCAGAGAGCAGCAGGCCTGGGGGAGAGAGAGGGGGCCGGGGGGATAGAGAGGGGGGCCGGGGGCAGAGAGAGGGGGGCCGGGGGGATCGAGAGGGGGGCCGGTGGGAGAGAGAGGGGGGCCATGGGGAGAGAGAAGGGGGCCGTGGAGAGAAAGAGGGGGGCCGTGGGGAGAGAGAGGGGGGCCGTGGGGAGAGCGAGGGGGGCCGGGGGGAGAAAGAGGGGGGCCGGGAGCAGAGAGAGGGGGGCCGGGGGCAGAGAGAGGGGGGCCGAGGGCAGAGAGAGGGGGGCCGGGGGAAGAGAGAGGGGGGCCGGGGGCAGAGAGAGGGGGGCCGGGGGGAGAGAGAGGAGGGCTGGGGGGAGAGAGAGGTGGGCCGGGGGGAGAGAGAGGGGGGACGGGGGAAGAGAGAGGGGGGCCATGGGGAGAGAGAGGGGGGCCGTGGGGAGAGAGGGGAGCCGGGGGGAGAGAGAGGGGGGCCAGCGGGGCGAGAGAGGGGGACCGTGGGGAGAAAGAGGGGGGCCCGGGGGAGAGAGAGGGGGGCCGGGGGGAAAGACAGGGGGGCCGTGGGGAGAGAGAGGGGGGACGTGGGGAGAGAGAGGGGGGCCGTGGGTAGAGAGAGGGGGGCCGTGGGGAGAGAGAAAGGGGCCGTGTGGAGAGAGAGGGGGGCCGTGTAAAAAAGAGGGGGGCCGGGGGAGAGAGAGGGGGGCCGGGGGCAGAGAGAGGGGGGCCGGTGGGAGAGAGAGGGGGGCCGGGGGGATAGAGAGGGGGGCCGGGGGCAAAGAGAGGGGGGCCGGGGGGAGAGAGAGGGGGGCCGGGGGGAGA
The DNA here is from genome assembly GCF_048934315.1 of Petromyzon marinus. Lineage (NCBI taxonomy): Eukaryota > Metazoa > Chordata > Hyperoartia > Petromyzontiformes > Petromyzontidae > Petromyzon > Petromyzon marinus. The sequence continues at coordinate 80,177 of NW_027423120.1, forward strand.
GAGAGGGGGGCCGGGGGAGAGAGAGGGGGGCCGGTGGGAGAGAGAGGGGGGCTGTGGGGAGAGAGAAGGGGGCCGTGGAGAGAGAGAGGGGGGCCGTGGGGAGAGAGAGGGGGGCCGTGGGGAGAGAGAAGGGGGCCGTGAGGAGAGAGAGGGGGGCCGGGGGGAGAGAGAGGGGGGCCTGGGCAGAGAGAGGGGGCCGGGGGCAGAGAGAGGGGGCCGGGGGCAGAGAGAGGGGGGCCGGGGGCAGAGAGAGGGGGGCCGGGGAGAGAGAGAGGGGGGCCGGGGGAGAGAGAGGGGGGCCGGGGGGAGAGAGAGGGGGTCCGGGGGTAGAGAGAGGGGGGCCGTGGGGAGAGAGACGGGGGCCGTGGGGAGAGAGGGGAGCCGGGGGGAGAGAGAGTGGGGCCGGCGGGAGAGAGAGGGGGCCGTGGGGAGAAAGAGAGGGGGCAGGGGGGAGAGAGGAAGGGGGCCGGGGGGAAAGAGAGGGGGGCCGTGGGGAGAGAGAGGGGGGCCGTGGGGAAAGAGAGGGGGGCCGTGGGGAGAGAGAGGGGGCCGTGGGGAGAGAGAGGGGGGCCGTGGGGAGAGAGAGGGGGGCCTTGGGGGAGAGAGAGGGGGGCCGTGGGGAGAGAGAAAAGGGCCGTGTGGAGAGAGAGGGGGGCCGTGTGAAGAGAGAGGGGGGCCGGGGGGAGAGAGAGGGGGGCCGGGGGCAGAGAGCGGGAGGCCGGGGGGAGAGAGAGGGGCCGGGGGATAGAGAGGGGGGCCGGGGGCAGAGAGAGGGGGGCCGGGGGGGATCGAGAGGGGGGCCGGTGGGAGAGAGAGGGGGGCCATGGGAGAGAGAAGTGGGCCGTGGAGAGAGAGGGGGGCCGTGGGGAGAGAGAGGGGGGCCGTGGGAGAGAGAGGGGGGCCGTGGGGAGAGAGAGGGGGGCCGGGGGGAGAGAGAGGGGGCCCGGGAGCAGAGAGAGGGGGGCCGGGGGCAGAGAGAGGGGGGCCGAGGGCAGAGAGAGGGGGGCCGGAGGGATAGAGAGGGGGGCCGGGGGCAGAGAGAGGGAGGCCGGGGGGAGAGAGAGGAGGGCTGGGGGGAGAGAGAGGGGGGCCGGGAGAGAGAGAGGGGGGCCGGGGGGAGAGAGAGGGGGGCCGTGGGGAGAGAGAGGGGGGCCGTGGGGAGAAAGAGGGCAGCCGGGGGGAGAGAGAGGGGGGCCGGCGGGCGAGAGAGAGGGGCCGTGGGGAGAAAGAGGGGGGCCTGGGGGAGAGAGAGGGGGCCGGGGGGAAAGAGAGGGGGGCCGTGGGGAGAGAGAGGGGGGCCGTGGGGAGAGAGAGGGGGGCCGTGGGGAGAGAGAGGGTGGCCGTGGGGAGAGAGAAAGGGGCCGTGTGGAGAGAGAGGGGGGCCGTGTAAAAAAAGAGGGGGGCCGGGGGGAGAGAGAGGAGGGCCGGGGGCAGAGAGAGGGGGGCCGGGGGGAGAGAGAGGGGGGCCGGAGGGATAGAGAGGGGGGCCGGGGGCAGAGAGAGGGGGGCCGGGGGGAGAGAGAGGAGGGACGGGGGGATAGAGAGGGGGGCCGGGGGGAGAGCGAGGGGGGCCGGGGGGAGAGAGAGGGGGGCCGGGGGCAGAGAGAGGGGGGCCGGGGGCAGAGAGAGGGGAGCCGAGGGCAGAGAGAGTGGGGCCGGGGGCAGAGAGAGGGGGGCCGGGGGCAGAGAGAAGGGGCCGGGGGAGAGAGAGGGGGGCCGGGGGGAGAGAGAGGGGGGCCGGGGGAGAGAGAGGGGGGCCGTGGGGAGAGAGAGGGGGGCCGTGGGGAGAGAGAGGGGAGCCGGGGGGAGAAGAGGGGGGCCGGCGGGAGAGAGAGGGGGGCCGTAGGGAGAAAGAGGGGGGCCGGGGGGAGAGAGAGGGGGGCCGGGGGGAAAGAGAGGGGGCCGTGTGGAGAGAGAGGGGGGCCGTGGGGAGAGAGAGGGGGGCCTTGGGGAGAGAGAGGGGGCCTGGGGAGAGAGAAAAGGGCCGTGTGGAGAGAGAGGGGGCCGTGTGAAGAGAGAGGGCGGCCGGGGGGAGAGAGAGGGGGGCCGGGGGCAGAGAGCAGCAGGCCTGGGGGATCGAGAGGGGGGCCGGTGGGAGAGAGAGGGGGGCCATGGGGAGAGAGAAGGGGGCCGTGGAGAGAGAGAGGGGGGCCGTGGGGAGAGAGAGGGGGGCCGTGGGGAGAGCGGAGGGGGGCCGGGGGGAGAAAGAGGGGGCCGGGAGCAGAGAGAGGGGGGCCGGGGGCAGAGAGAGGGGGGCCGAGGGCAGAGAGAGGGGGGCCGGGGGAAGAGAGAGGGGGGCCGGGGGCAGAGAGAGGGGGGCCGGGGGGAGAGAGAGGAGGGCTGGGGGGAGAGAGAGGTGGGCCGGGGGGAGAGAGAGGGGGCCGGGGGAAGAGAGAGGGGGGCCATGGGGAGAGAGAGGGGGGCCGTGGGGAGAGAGAGGGGAGCCGGGGGGAGAGAGAGGGGGGCCAGCGGGCGAGAGAGGGGACCGTGGGGAGAAAGAGGGGGGCCGGGGGGAGAGAGAGGGGGGCAGGGGGAAAGACAGGGGGGCCGTGGGGAGAGAGAGGGGGGCCGTGGGGGAGAGAGAGGGGGGCCGTGGGTAGAGAGAGGGGGGCCGTGGGGAGAGAGAAAGGGGCCGTGTGGAGAGAGAGGGGGGCCGTGTAAAAAAGAGGGGGGCCGGGGGGAGAGAGAGGGGGCCGGGGGCAGAGAGAGGGGGGCCGGGGGGAGAGAGAGGGGGGCCGGGGGGATAGAGAGGGGGGCCGGGGGCAAAGAGAGGGGGGCCGGGGGAGAGAGAGGGGGGCCGGCGGGAGAGAGAGGGGGGCCGGGGGGAGAGAGAGGGGGGCCGGTGGGAGAGAGAGGGGGGCCGTGGGAAGAGAGAAGGGGGCCGTGGAGAGAGAGAGGGGGGCCGTGGGGAGAGAGAGGGGGGCCGTGGGGAGAGAGAGGGGGCCGTGAGGAGAGAGAGGGGGGCCGGGGGAGAGAGAGGGGGCCGGGGGCAGAGAGAGGGGGGCCGGGGGCAGAGAGAGGGGGCCGGGGGCAGAGAGAGGGGGGCCGGGGCAGAGAGAGGGGGGCCGGGGAGAGAGAGAGGGGGGCCGGGGGGAGAGAGAGGGGGGCCGGGGGGAGAGAGAGGGGGTCGGGGTAGAGAGAGGGGGGCCGTGGTGAGAGAGAGGGGGGCCGTGGGGAGAGAGGGGAGCCGGGGGGAGAGAGAGGGGGGCCGGCGGGAGAGACAGGGGGGCCGTGGGGAGAAAGAGAGGGGGCAGGGGGGAGAGAGAAAGGGGCCGGGGGAAAGAGAGGGGGGCCGTGGGGAGAGAGAGGGGGGCCGTGGGAGAGAGAGGGGGGCCGTGGGGAGAGAGAGGGGGGCCGTGGGGAGAGAGAGGGGGCCTTGGGGAGAGAGAGGGGGGCCGTGGGGAGAGAGAAAAGGGCCGTGTGGAGAGAGAGGGGGGCCGTGTGAAGAGAGAGGGGGGCCGGGGGGAGAGAGAGGGGGGCCGGGGGCAGAGAGCGGGAGGCCGGGGGAAGAGAGAGGGGGGCCATGGGGAGAGAGAGGGGGGCCGTGGGGAGAGAGAGGGGAGCCGGGGGGAGAGAGAGGGGGGCCAGCGGGCGAGAGAGGGGGACCGTGGGGAGAAAGAGGGGGGCCGGGGGGGAGAGAGAGGGGGCAGGGGGGAAAGACAGGGGGGCCGTGGGGAGAGAGAGGGGGGCCGTGGGGAGAGAGAGGGGGGCCGTGGGTAGAGAGAGGGGGCCGTGGGGAGAGAGAAAGGGGCCGTGTGGAGAGAGAGGGGGGCCGTGTAAAAAAGAGGGGGGCCGGGGGGAGAGAGAGGGGGGCCGGGGGCAGAGAGAGGGGGGCCGGGGGGAGAGAGAGGGGGGCCGGGGGGATAGAGAGGGGGGCCGGGGGCAAAGAGAGGGGGGCCGGGGGGAGAGAGAGGGGGGCCGGCGGGAGAGAGAGGGGGGCCGGGGGAGAGAGAGGGGGGCCGGTGGGAGAGAGAGGGGGGCCGTGGGAAGAGAGAAGGGGGCCGTGGAGAGAGAGAGGGGGGCCGTGGGGAGAGAGAGGGGGGCCGTGGGGAGAGAGAGGGGGCCGTGAGGAGAGAGAGGGGGGCCGGGGGGAGAGAGAGGGGGGCCGGGGGCAGAGAGAGGGGGGCCGGGGGCAGAGAGAGGGGGGCCGGGGGCAGAGAGAGGGGGGCCGGGGCAGAGAGAGGGGGGCCGGGGAGAGAGAGAGGGGGGCCGGGGGGAGAGAGAGGGGGGCCGGGGGGAGAGAGAGGGGGTCCGGGGGTAGAGAGAGGGGGGCCGTGGGGAGAGAGAGGGGGGCCGTGGGGAGAGAGGGGAGCCGGGGGGAGAGAGAGGGGGGCCGGCGGGAGAGAGAGGGGGGCCGTGGGGAGAAAGAGAGGGGGCAGGGGGGAGAGAGAAAGGGGCCGGGGGGAAAGAGAGGGGGGCCGTGGGAGAGAGAGGGGGGCCGTGGGGAGAGAGAGGGGGGCCGTGGGGAGAGAGAGGGGGGCCGTGGGGAGAGAGAGGGGGGCCTTGGGGAGAGAGAGGGGGGCCGTGGGGAGAGAGAAAAGGGCCGTGTGGAGAGAGAGGGGGGCCGTGTGAAGAGAGAGGGGGGCCGGGGGGAGAGAGAGGGGGGCCGGGGGCAGAGAGCGGGAGGCCGGGGGGAGAGAGAGGGGGCCGGGGGGATAGAGAGGGGGGCCGGGGGCAGAGAGAGGGGGGCCGGGGGGGATCGAGAGGGGGGCCGGTGGGAGAGAGAGGGGGGCCATGGGGAGAGAGAAGTGGGCCGTGGAGAGAGAGAGGGGGGCCGTGGGGAGAGAGAGGGGGGCCGTGGGGAGAGAGAGGGGGGCCGGGGGGAGAGAGAGGGGGCCCGGGAGCAGAGAGAGGGGGGCCGGGGGCAGAGAGAGGGGGGCCGAGGGCAGAGAGAGGGGGGCCGGGGGAATAGAGAGGGGGGCCGGGGGCAGAGAGAGGGAGGCCGGGGGGAGAGAGAGGAGGGGTGGGGGGAGAGAGAGGGGGGCCGGGGGGAGAGAGAGGGGGGCCGGGGGGAGAGAGAGGGGGGCCGTGGGGAGAGAGAGGGGGGCCGTGGGGAGAGAGAGGGGGGCCGTGGGGAGAGAGAGGGGGGCCGTGTGGAGAGAGAAGGGGGCCGTGTAAAAAAAGAGGGGGGCCGGGGGGAGAGAGAGGAGGGCCGGGGGCAGAGAGAGGGGGGCCGGGGGGAGAGAGAGGGGGGCCGGGGGGATAGAGAGGGGGGCCGGGGGCAGAGAGAGGGGGGCCGGGGGGAGAGAGAGGGGGGCCGGGGGGAGAGAGAGGGGGGCCGGGGGGAGAGAGAGGGGGGCCGGGGGGAGAGAGAGGGAGGCCAGGGCGAGAGAGAGGGGGGGCGGTGGGAGAGAGAGGGGGGCCGTGGGGAGAGAGAAGGGGGCCGTGGAGAGAGAGAGGGGGGCCGTGGGGAGAGAGAGGGGGGCCGTGGGGAGAGAGAGGGGGGCCGTGGGGAGAGAGAGGGGGGCTGGGGGCAGAGAGAGGGGGGCCGGGGGCAGAGAGAGGAGGGCCGGGGGCAGAGAGAGGGGGGCCGGGGAGAGAGAGAGGGGGGCCGGGGGGAGAGAGAGGGGGGCTGGGGGGAGAGAGAGGGGGTCCGGGGGTAGAGAGGGGGGCCGTGGGGAGAGAGAGGGGGGCCGTGGGGAGAGAGGGGAGCCGGGGGTAGAGAGAGGGGGGCCGGCGGGAGAGAGAGGGGGGCCGTGGGGAGAAAGAGAGGGGGCAGGGGGGAGAGAGAAGGGGGCCGGGGGGAAAGAGAGGGGGGCCGTGGGGAGAGAGAGGGGGGCGTGGGGAGAGAGGGGGGCCGTGGGGAGAGAGAGGGGGGCCGGGGGGAGAGAGAGAGGGGCCGGGGGGAGAGAGAGGGGGGCCGGGGGGAGAGAGAGGGGGGCCGGGGGGAGAGAGAGGGGGGCCGGCGGGAGAGAGGGGGGCCGGGGGGAGAGAGAGGGGGCCCGGGGGGAGAGAGAGAGGGGCCGGGGGCAGAGAGAGGGGGGAGAGAGAGGGGGGCAGGGGGGAGAGAGAGGGGGGCCGGGGAGAGAGAGAGGGGGGCCGTGGGGAGAGAGAGGGGGGGGCGTGGGGAGAGAGAGGGGGGCCGTGGGGTGAGAGAGGGAGGCCGTGGGGAGAGAGAGGGGGGCCGGGGGGAGAGAGAGGGGGGCCGGGGGGAGAGAGAGGGGGGAGGTGGGAAAGAGAGGGGGGCCGGGGAGAGAGAGAGGGGGGCCGGGGGGAGAGAGAGAGGGGGGCCGGTGGGAGAGAGAGGGGGGCCGGGGGGAGAGAGAGGGGGGCCGGCGGCAGAGAGAGGGGGGCCGGGGGGACAGAGTGGCGGGCCAGAGGGAGAGAGATGGGGGCCGGGGGGAGAGAGAGGGGGGCCGGGGGGGATAGAGAGGGGGGCCGGGGGCAGAGAGAGGGGGGCCGGGGGGAGAGAGAGGGGGCCGGGAGAGAGAGAGGGGGGCCGGGGGGAGAGAGAGGCGGGCCGGGGGGAGAGAGAGGGGGGCCGGGGGGAGAGAGAGGGGGGCCGGGGTGATAGAGAGGGGGGCCGGGGGCAGAGAGAGGGGGGCCGGGGGGAGAGAGAGGGGGGCCGTGGGGAGAGAGGGGAGCCGGGGGGAGAGAGAGGGGGGCCGGCGGGAGAGAGAGGGGGGCCGTGGGGAGAAAGAGAGGGGGCAGGTGGGAGAGAGAAAGGGGCCGGGGGGAAAGAGAGGGGGGCCGTGGGGAGAGAGAGGGGGGCCGTGGGGAGAGAGAGGGGGGCCGTGGGGAGAGAGAGGGGGGCCGTGGGGAGAGAGAGGGGGGCCTTGGGGAGAGAGAGGGGGGCCGTGGGGAGAGAGAAAAGGGCCGTGTGGAGAGAGAGGGGGGCCGTGTGAAGAGAGAGGGGGGCCGGGGGGAGAGAGAGGGGGGCCGGGGGCAGAGAGCGGGAGGCCGGGGGGAGAGAGAGGGGGCCGGGGGGATAGAGAGGGGGGCCGGGGGCAGAGAGAGGGGGGCCGGGTGGGATCGAGAGGGGGGCCGGTGGGAGAGAGAGGGGGGCCATGGGGAGAGAGAAGTGGGCCGTGGAGAGAGAGAGGGGGGCCGTGGGGAGAGAGAGGGGGGCCGTGGGGAGAGAGAGGGGGGCCGGGGGGAGAGAGAGGGGGCCCGGGAGCAGAGAGAGGGGGGCCGGGGGCAGAGAGAGGGGGGCCGAGGGCAGAGAGAGGGGGGCCGGGGGAATAGAGAGGGGGGCCGGGGGCAGAGAGAGGGAGGCCGGGGGGAGAGAGAGGAGGGGTGGGGGGAGAGAGAGGGGGGCCGGGGGGAGAGAGAGGGGGGCCGGGGGGAGAGAGAGGGGGGCCGTAGGGAGAGAGAGGGGGGCCGTGGGGAGAAAGAGGGCAGCCGGGGGGAGAGAGAGGGGGGCCGGCGGGCGAGAGAGAGGGGCCGTGGGGAGAAAGAGGGGGGCCTGGGGGAGAGAGAGGGGGGCCGGGGGGAAAGAGAGGGGGGCCGTGGGGAGAGAGAGGGGGGCCGTAGGGAGAGAGAGGGGGGCCGTGGGGAGAGAGAGGGGGGCCGTGTGGAGAGAGAGGGGGGCCGTGTAAAAAAAGAGGGGGGCCGGGGGGAGAGAGAGGAGGGCCGGGGGCAGAGAGAGGGGGGCCGGGGGGAGAGAGAGGGGGGCCGGGGGGATAGAGAGGGGGGCCGGGGGCAGAGAGAGGGGGGCCGGGGGGAGAGAGAGGGGGGCCGGGGGGAGAGAGAGGGGGGCCGGGGGGAGAGAGAGGGGGGCCGGGGGGAGAGAGAGGGAGGCCAGGGCGAGAGAGAGGGGGGCCGGTGGGAGAGAGAGGGGGGCCGTGGGGAGAGAGAAGGGGGCCGTGGAGAGAGAGAGGGGGGCCGTGGGGAGAGAGAGGGGGGCCGTGGGGAGAGAGAGGGGGGCCGTGGGGAGAGAGAGGGGGGCCGGGGGCAGAGAGAGGGGGGCCGGGGGCAGAGAGAGGAGGGCCGGGGGCAGAGAGAGGGGGGCCGGGGAGAGAGAGAGGGGGGCCGGGGAGAGAGAGAGGGGGGCTGGGGGGAGAGAGAGGGGGTCCGGGGGTAGAGAGAGGGGGGCCGTGGGGAGAGAGAGGGGGGCCGTGGGGAGAGAGGGGAGCCGGGGGTAGAGAGAGGGGGGCCGGCGGGAGAGAGAGGGGGGCCGTGGGGAGAAAGAGAGGGGGCAGGGGGGAGAGAGAAGGGGGCCGGGGGGAAAGAGAGGGGGGCCGTGGGGAGAGAGAGGGGGGCCGTGGGGAGAGAGAGGGGGGCCGTGGGGAGAGAGAGGGGGGCCGGGGGGAGAGAGAGAGGGGCCGGGGGGAGAGAGAGGGGGGCCGGGGGGAGAGAGAGGGGGGCCGGGGGGAGAGAGAGGGGGGCCGGCGGGAGAGAGAGGGGGGCCGGGGGGAGAGAGAGGGGGCCCGGGGGGAGAGAGAGAGGGGCCGGGGGCAGAGAGAGGGGGGAGAGAGAGGGGGGCAGGGGGGAGAGAGAGGGGGGCCGGGGAGAGAGAGAGGGGGGCCGTGGGGAGAGAGAGGGGGGGCGTGGGGAGAGAGAGGGGGGCCGTGGGGAGAGAGAGGGAGGCCGTGGGGAGAGAGAGGGGGGCCGGGGGGAGAGAGAGGGGGGCCGGGGGGAGAGAGAGGGGGGAGGTGGGAAAGAGAGGGGGGCCGGGGAGAGAGAGAGGGGGGCCGGGGGGAGAGAGAGAGGGGGGCCGGTGGGAGAGAGAGGGGGGCCGGGGGGAGAGAGAGGGGGGCCGGCGGCAGAGAGAGGGGGGCCGGGGGGACAGAGTGGCGGGCCAGAGGGAGAGAGATGGGGGCCGGGGGGAGAGAGAGGGGGGCCGGGGGGGATAGAGAGGGGGGCCGGGGGCAGAGAGAGGGGGGCCGGGGGGAGAGAGAGGGGGCCGGGAGAGAGAGAGGGGGGCCGGGGGGAGAGAGAGGCGGGCCGGGGGGAGAGAGAGGGGGGCCGGGGGGAGAGAGAGGGGGGCCGGGGTGATAGAGAGGGGGGCCGGGGGCAGAGAGAGGGGGGCCGGGGGGAGAGAGAGGGGGGCCGGGGGGAGAGAGAGGGGGGCCGGGGGGAGAGAGAGGAGGGCCAGGGGGAGTGAGAGGGGGGCCGGCGGGAGAGAGAGGGGGGCCGGGGGGAGAGAGAGGGGGGCCGGCGGGAGAGAGAGGGGGGCCGGGGGGAGAGAGAGGGGGGCCGGGGGGAGAGAGAGGGGGGCCGGGGGGAGAGAGAGGGGGGCCGGGGGGAGAGAGAGGGGGGCCGGGGGGAGAGAGAGGGGGGCCGGGGGCAGAGAGAGGGGGGCCGGGGGGACAGAGAGGCGGGCTGGGGGGAGAGAGAGGGGGGCCGTGGGGAGAGAGACGGGGGCCGTGGGGAGAGAGAGGGGGGCCGGGGGGAGAGAGAGGGGCGCCGGGGGGAGAGAGAGGGGGGCCGGGGGGAGAGAGAGGGGGGCCGGGGGGAGAGAGAGGGGGGCCGGTGGGAGAGAGAGGGGGGCCGGCGGGAGAGAGAGGGGGGCCGGGGGGAGAGAGAGGGGGGCCGGGGGGAGAGAGAGAGGGGCCGGGGGCAGAGAGAGGGGGCAGAGAGAGGGGGGCAGTGGGGAGAGAGAGGGGGGCCGGGGGGAGAGAGAGGGGGGCCGTGGGGAGAGAGAGGGGGGCCGTGGGGAGAGAGAGGGGGGCCGTGGGGAGAGAGACGGGGGCCGGGGGGAGAGAGAGGGGGGCCGGGGGGAGAGAGAGGGGGGCCGGGGGGAGAGAGAGGGGGGCCGGGGGGAGAGAGAGGGGGGCCGGGGGGAGAGAGAGGGGGGCCGGGGGGACAGAGAGGCGGGCCGGGGGGAGAGAGAGGGGGGCCGTGGGGAGAGAGATGGGGGCCGGGGGGAGAGAGAGGGGGGCCGGGGGGAGAGAGAGGGGGGCTGGGGGGAGAGAGAGGGGGGCCGGGGGGAGAGAGAGGGGGGCCGGGGGGAGAGAGAGGGAGGCCGGTGGGAGAGAGAGGGGGGCCGGCGGGAGAGAGAGGGGGGCCGGGGGGAGAGAGAGGGGGGCCGGGGGGAGAGAGAGAGGGGCCGGGGGCAGAGAGAGGGGGCAGAGAGAGGGAGGCAGGGGGGAGAGAGAGGGGGGCCGGGGGGAGAGAGAGGGGGGCCGTGGGGAGAGAGAGGGGGGCCGTGGGGAGAGAGTGGAGGGCCGTGGGGAGAGAGAGGGAGGCCGTGGGGAGAGAGAGGGGGGCCGGGGGGAGAGAGAGGGGGGCCGGGGGGAGAGAGAGGGGGGAGGTGGGAAAGAGAGGGGGGCCGTGGGGAGAGAGAGGGACGCCGTGGGGAGAGAGAGGGGGGCCGGGGAAAGAGAGAGGGGGGCCGGGGGGAGAGAGAGGGGGGCCGGGGTGAGAGAGAGGGGGGCCGGGGGGAGAGAGAGGCGGGCAGGGGGGAGAGAGAGGGGGGCCGGGGGGAGAGAGAGGGGTGCCGGGGTGATAGAGAGGTGGGCCAGGGGCAGAGAGAGGGGGGCCGGGGGGAGAGAGAGGGGGGCCGGGGGGAGAGAGAGGGGGGCCGGGGGGAGAGAGAGGAGGGCCAGGGGGAGTGAGAGGGGGGCCGGCGGGAGAGAGAGGGGGGCGGGGGGAGAGAGAGGGGAGCCGGCGGGAGAGAGAGGGGGGCCGGGGGGAGAGAGAGGGGGGCCGGGGGCAGAGAGAGGGGGGCCGTGGGGAGAGAGAGGGGGGCCGTGGGGAGAGAGTGGGGGGCCGTGGGGAGAGAGAGGGGAGGCCGTGGGGAGAGAGAGGGGGGCCGGGGAAAGAGAGAGGGGGGCCGGGGGGAGAGAGAGGGGGGCCGGGGGGAGAGAGAGGGGGGCCGGGGAGAGAGAGAGGCGGGCCGGGGGGAGAGAGAGGGGGGCCGGGGGGAGAGAGAGGGGGGCCGCGGTGATAGAGAGGTGGGCCAGGGGCAGAGAGAGGGGGGCCGGGGGGAGAGAGAGGGGGGCCGGGGGGAGAGAGAGGGGGGGCCGGGGGGAGAGAGAGGAGGGCCAGGGGGAGTGAGAGGGGGGCCGGCGGGAGAGAGAGGGGGGGCGGGGGGAGAGAGAGGGGGGCCGGCGGGAGAGAGAGGGGGGCCGGGGGGAGAGAGAGGGGGCCCGGGGGGAGAGAGAGGCGGGCCGGGGGGAGAGAGAGGGGGGCCGGGGGGAGAGAGAGGGGGGCCGGGGGGAGAGAGAGGGGGGCCGGGGGGAGAGAGAGGGGGGCCGTGAGAAAGAGAGGGGGGCCGGGTTGAGAGAGAGGGGGGCCGGGGGGAGAGAGAGGGGGGCCGGGGGGAGAGAGAGGGGGGCCGGGGGCAGAGAGAGGGGGGCCGGGGGGACAGAGAGGCGGGCCGGGGGGAGAGAGAGGGGGGCTGGGGGGAGAGAGAGGGGGGCCGGGGGGGATAGAGAGGGGGGCCGGGGGCAGAGAGAGGGGGGCCGGGGGGAGAGAGAGGGGGGCCGGGGGAAGAGAGAGGCGGGCCGGGGGGAGAGAGAGGGGGGGGCCGGGGGGAGAGAGAGGGGGGCCGGGGGGATAGAGAGGGGTGCCGGGGGCAGAGAGAGGGGGGCCGGGGGGAGAGAGAGGGGGGCAGGGGGGAGAGAGAGGGGGCCGGGGGGAGAGACAGGAGGGCCGGGGGGAGAGAGAGGGGGGCCGGCGGGAGAGAGAGGGGGGCCGGGTGGAGAGAGAGGGGGGCCGGCGGGAGAGAGAGGGGGGCCGGGGGGAGAGAGAGGGGGGCCGGGGGGAGAGAGAGGCGGGCCGGGGGGAGAGAGAGGGGGGCCGGGGGGAGAGAGAGGGGGGCCGGGGGGAGAGAGAGGGGGTTTGGCGGGAGAGAGAGGGGGGCCGGGGGGAGAGAGAGGGGGGCCGGGGGGAGAGAGAGGGGGGGCGGGGGCAGAGAGAGAGGGGCCGGGGGCAGAGAGAGGGGGGCCGGGGGGAGAGAGAAGGGGGCCGGGGGGAGAGAGAGGGAGGACGGGGGGAGAGAGAGGGGGGCCGGGGGGAGAGAGAGGGGGGCCGGGGGCAGAGAGAGGGGGGCCGGGGGGAGAGAGAGGGGGGCCGGGGGGAGAGAGAGGGGGGCCGGGGGAAGAGAGAGGGGGGCCGGGGGCAGAGAGAGGGGGGCCGGGGGCAGAGAGAGGGGGGCGGGGGCAGAGAGAGGGGGGCCGGGGGAAGAGAGAGGGGGGCCGCGGGGAGAGAGAGGGGGGCCGGGGGAAGATAGAGGGGGGCCGGGGCGAGAGAGAGGGGGGCCAGGGGGAGAGAGAGGGGGGCCGGGGGGAGAGAGAGGGGAACCGGGGGGAGAGAGAGGGGGGCCGGGGGGCGAGAGAGGGGGGCTGGGGGGAGAAAGAGGGGGGCCGGGGGGAGAGAGAGGGGGGCCGGGGGGCGAGAGAGGGGGGCCGGGGGGTGAGAGAGGGGGGCCGGGGAGGGCGAGAGAGGGGGGCCGGGGTTCGAGAGAGGGGGGCCGGGGGGCGAGAGAGGGGGGCCGGGGGGCGAGAGAGGGGGGCCGGGGGGCGAGAGAGGGGGGCCGGGGGGCGAGAGAGGGGGGCCGTGGGGCGAGAGAGGGGGGCCGGGGGGTGAGATAGGGGGGCCAGGGGGCGAGATAGGGGGGCCGGGGGGCGAGAGAAGGGGGCCGGGGGGCGAGAGAGGGGGGTCGGGGGGCGAGACAGGGGGGCCGGTGGTTGAGAGAGGGGGGCCGGGGTGCGAGAGAGGGGGGCCGGGGGGCGAGAGAGGGGGGCCGGGGGGCGAGAGAGGGGGGCCAGGGGGCGAGAGAGGGGGGCCGGGGGGCGAGAGAGGGGGGCCGGGGGGCGAGAGAGGGGGGCCGGGGGGAGAGAGAGGGGGGCCGGGGGGAGAGAGAGGGGGGCCGGGGGGAGAGAGAGGGGGCCGGGGGGAGAGAGAGGGGGGCCGGGGGGAGAGAGAGGGCGGCTGGGGAGAGAGAGAGGGGGGCCGGGGGGAGAGAGAGGGGGGCCGGGGGGAGAGAGGGGGGGCCGGGGGGAGAGAGAAAGGGGCCGCGGGGAGAGAGAGGGGGGCCGGGGCGAGAGAGAGGGGGGCCGGGGCGAGAGAGAGGGAGGCCGAGGGGAGAGAGAGGGAGGCCGGGGGGAGAGAGAGGGGGGCCGGGGGGAGAGAGACGGGGGCCGGGGGGAGAGAGATGGGGGCCGAGGGGAGAGAGAGGGGGGCCGGGTGGCGAGAGAGGGGGGCCGGGGGGTGAGAGAGGGTGGCCGGGGGGAGAGAGAGGGGGCTGGGGGGAGAGAGAGGGGGGCCGGGGGGCGAGAGAGGGGGGCCGGGGGGAGAGAGAGGGGGGCCGGGGGCAGAGAGAGGGGGGCCGGGGGAGAGAGAGGGGGGCCGGGGGCAGAGAGAGCGGGGCCGGGGGCAGAGAGAGGGGGGCCGGGGGGAGAGAGAGGGGGGCCGGGGGGAGAGAGAGGGGGGCCGGGGGGAGAGAGAGGGGGGCCAGGGGGAGAGAGGGGGGCCGGGGGGATAGAGAGGTGGGCCGGGGGGAGAGAGAGGGGGCCGGGCGCAGAGAGAGGGGGGTCGGGGGGATAGAGAGGGGGGCCGGGGGGAGAGAGAGGGGGGCCGGGGGCAGAGAGAGGTGGGCCGGGGGCAGAGAGAGGGGGGCCGGGGGCAGAGAGAGGGGGCCGGGGGCAGAGAGAGGGGGGCCGGGGGCAGAGAGAGGGGGGCCGGGGGCAGAGAGAGGGGGGCCGGGGGGAGAAAGAGGGGGGCCGGGGGGAGAGAGAGGGAGGCCGGCGGGAGAGAGAGGGAGGCCGGGGAGAGAGAGAGGGAGGCCGGGGGGAGAGAGAGGGGGGCATCTGGACGCCCCAGCATCCTACGCCAGGATCCTGTTTGTGGACTTCAGCTCTGCCTTCAACACCATCATCCCTGCCCGTCTTCAGGACAAGCTCTTCCAGCTGAACGTGCCCTACTCCACCTGCAGGTGGATCACAGACTTCCTGTCTGACAGGAAGCAGTGCGTTAAGCTGGGAACAGAAGTCTCTGACTCCAGGTCCATCATCACCGGAACTCCTCAGGGCTGCGTCCTTTCCCCACTGCTCTTCTCCCTGTATACCAACAGCTGCACCTCCAATCATCTGTCCGTCAAACTCTTGAAGTTTGTCGGACGACACCACCCTCATTGGGCTGATCTCTGGTGGGGATGAGTCTGACTATAGGTGGGAAGCTGACAACCTGGTGACCTGGCGTAGCCAGAACAACTTAGAGCTAAATGCTCTAAATACAGTTGAGATGGTTGTGGACTTCAGGAATAATACAGCCCCACTCACCCCCATCACCCTGTTAGACTCCCCAGTCAAAATTGTAGAGTCCTTCCGCTTCTTGGGCACTATTCTCTCCCGGGACCTCAAGTGGGAACTGAACATCAGCTCCCTCACCAAGAGAGCTCCACAGAGGATGTACTTTCTACGGCAGCTGAAGAAATTCAACCTGCCAAAGACAATGATGGTGTAAATCTATACAGCGATCATTGAATCCATCCTCACCTCCTCCATAACCGGCTGGTACGCTGCTGCAACTGCCAAGGACAAGAGCAGACTGCAGCGTATCATCCACACTGCTGAGAAGGTAATTGCCTGCAATCTACCAACCCTCGAGGACCTGCACACGACAAGGACCATGAGGCGAGCGAGGAAGATTGTGGCCGATTCCTCCCACCCTGGACACTCTTTGTTTCAGCTACTCCCCTCCGGCAGAAGGCTTCGGTCCATCAGGACCAAAACCTCACGCCATAAAGACAGTTTCTTCCCATCTGCTGCTGGCCTGTTAACATGTTATCTACATAATGACACCTTGCCGATATTAACTATGCTAACCTATTTGTATTTTTTATTTTAAAATTATATCTTAAACCTATTTTATATTCGATATTTATTAAATTTTATATACTTCAGCCCCTTGGTGTTAGTTAGACTTATAAGCCTTATTATTATAGTATAAGACTTGTTTAAAACTTATTTAAGATTTTAGATTCCTATATGTTCAATGTATGCACCATCCCGCCAAAGTAAATTCCGTGTCGGTGTAAACTTTCATGGCGAATAAAACCCTTTCTGATTCTGATTCTGAATGGGAAAACGGGTCATTTTCGCGTTGCTACCCCCGACATAGGAATTTGCAGGTGAAAAATTGCACTTTGACAGACACCCAGAGCATGGCCAGGCGGCTCCCCTAACCGTTTTTTTCCCACCGAGCAAAGTCCGCCGAGACCTCCAGTATCCCACGGGGATGTCGGCGTGCTCTTTTAGGACGAAGAATAATTGTCACATGAGTGCGTATGGGTTCTTTTAGGAGCCGCGGTGCCCATGGGTGGCGCCAGGACAAAGCCTTGTCTCGAGGGCTGACTTTCAGTAGATCGCAGCGAGAAAGCTGCTCTGCTACTTACGAAACCCCGAGCCAGAACCAGGTCGTTTACGAATGATTTGCCACACAGCTTCCCCGCGAACGTGCTGTCGAGCGACTGAGGAGAGGGCCACTGAACGCTTGCTCCCCCCCCCACCCCCTCCCCCCCCCACCCCCTCCCCCCCCCACCCCCTCCCCCCCCCACCCCCTCCCCCCCCCCACCCCCCTCCCCCCCCACCCCCTCCCCCCCCACCCCCTCCCCCCCCCACCCCCTCCCCCCCCACCCCCTCCCCCCCCCCACCCCCTCCCCCCCCACCCCTCCCCCCCCACCCCCTCCCCCCCCCACCCCCTCCCCCCCCCACCCCCTCCCCCCCCCACCCCCTCCCCCCCCCACCCCCTCCCCCCCCACACCCCCCTCCCCCCCCCACCCCCTCCCCCCCCCCACCCCCTCCCCCCCCCACCCCCTCCCCCCCCCCACCCCCTCCCCCCCCCCACCCCCTCCCCCCCCCACCCCCTCCCCCCCCCACCCACTCCCCCCCCACCCCCTCTCCCCCCTCCCCCCCTCCCCTCCCCCCCACCCTCTCCCCCCCCCACCCTCTCCCCCCCACCCTCTCCCCCCCCCACCCTCTCCCCCCACCCTCTCCCCCTGATTCAAATTTCTCCATGAAAATATATTGAAATAATTGAAAATTTGGTCCAACATGGACTAGACCCCGACACACCTGCACTGGTTAGGCACTGCCTCAACAATACCTACTTTATTTGGAAGGGCTCCTTCTACAAACAAAATGAGGGTACCCCCATGGGATCCCCCTTATCACCAGTGATAGCCAATATTTTCATGGAGAAATTTGAATCAGACGCTATCCAGACTTCCACCCTCAGACCTTCCCTGTGGAAGAGATATGTGGATGACACTTTCGTCATTTGGCCACATGGCCTCCCAGCTCTGAACCTTTCCTACACCACATCAATTCCAGACATCCCGCCATCAAATTCACCATGGAAGTGAAGAAAGATGGCAAGCTACCATTCTTAGATGTTCTGTTTGAGAGTAGACCTGATGACTCATTGGGGCATTCTGTCTACAGGAAACCCACCCACACAGATTCCTACTTGAAACCTGATTCCCACCACCACCCAGCCCAAAATAATTATCTCATCAAAACTTTATACCATAGGATCATTGCATTTCGGACCAACACCACCTGACCTGTGAATTAAAACATGTACACCTGGCCCTCAAAAGGAATGGTTACTCTGACCGTACCATCCGCCAAGCTGTCTCTCCCTCCATACAGAAACAACCACTTGATACTCCGGTCAAAACCATCACACTTCATATATAGCAGGCGTTACTAAAAAGATTTCCAAAATTCTAAACAAACACAAGATCCAGGTCCGGTTAAATACAGTACACAAAATTCGTGATCTGATCCCATCCGTGAAGGATGTCATTCCTGATTTACAGTACCCCGGGTTTACAAATTGAGTTGTACCTGCGGTGATTGCTACATCGGTGAGACAAAGCGACATGTCTCTGACCAAATTCGCGAGCACAAATCAGATTTGAAACACGGCAAAACGAATTCTTCTGCCGTGGCTGATCATGTTACAACGCTGTGGGGGATCACGATATAATTTTCTCCGATACCAAGGTTCTTTGCAAACCCACGGGCTTTTATCAGAGATTTGTTCATGAAGAAATTCAGATCTACAAACGCAGACACAATTTCAACCGAGAGGATGGTTTCAAATTAAGCATCCATTGGAAAGATGTTCTAAATCGAACTAAACATTAAACTAATTTCAATGGTACAGTATATTTTTCAAGTAGTGGTACCCCAAACTTTCGCAGCTCTTATAAATTCCCCCTTTTCACACCGTCAATAGGTAAACTCCCCCCTCCCCCCTTCCCCCCCCCGCGCAAAACTGCGAGTCCACCGGCACGTACACCACCTCTTTCCTAAAATCCGACAATCAAATGCTAATTTTTATGCTAATTTCTTTGTCAGAACACCTTGTTTGCTCGCACACAGGTCCGATGTCTGAGCGTGGTTGTGTTTCGCTAAATTCTCCTGTTTGATGAGTACTAGGTGCCTCGGTGAACGTATATGCTCTAACTTTAACGTAGCTATTTCTGTGACCAGTTACAAGCTAATCACTCAGCCATTTCAATGCTAAATTCGATGCTAATTCCTTTGTCAAGGGGTACCTCTGCGGATGTGTATACTTTAACTTAGCTATTTCAATGAGCCATTTCAATGCTAAATTATATGCCAATTCCTTTGTCAAGGCACTTGGCCTTTTTTCTTCTCACACAGCTTAAAGATCGCGATCTAAGCGTGGCTTCTTCCACTCCAGCGCTGTCCTCCAGACAGTCTCGTCCCTTCACCTGATGAAGGCCGCTTGTGTCGTGGCCGAAACGTCGTGATTTTTTGTTATTTTATTTTCACCTACGTGACTTTACCCAATAGAACCAAAGAGTATGGATCCTAGCAGTCACGAAAGCTTTAAATCTAGAATTTACATTGTAACTTTTAAGTCTATAGTTATAGATTGAACAAAGATAATGACTTTTTACTGGGATGGGGAATGCAGCAGCAGTTACACCCGAGGCAGCAATGAGAGGCGCACCGGCAATCTCGTCAATCCGCTGCTGGATCCAATGCTCGCTTAGTGACGAGCAAGAGAGCGCAATGCTAACGTCAGTAGTGAGTACTTGAACGGCCGGTCCCTGAGGCACCGACCCCTTTACCGAACCGTGGCAAAGTAAAGAACACAGTAACACTCATGGAGAGAGGGCTTTATCCGGAATGGCATCTACAAAGAGGCTACGAATTCTCCGATCGATGTTCACAGGTGTGCGTTGTACCGCGTGTGGGGAGCGGTGGCACATCGGTTATCGAGCCGATGCTCTGAATGGATGGCATTGCTGATAGAATGTCACTTTGCTGACTTCTCTGTATCTTGTTTTATTCATCCATATAGTCTCAATTTAACTCTGCATCTCTGTAAATGAACAACATTATTAATATTTATCAATATATATAGGCATACATATGGCCATAAATTAACATGGACTAAAACTCATATTCATTTGAAAATAGTGTATTTTGCGCTAAGATCCTGGCGACCCGAGTTCGATTATGTGAACCGGTCCTGGGCCTCTTCTAGGTCGACTCAGCCTCAAATGAGTACCTGGTGCGATGTGTAAACATCGCCACTCGGGAGAGACAAAGGCGGCCGGGGGTGGAGCTGGCCACCCAACCCCACGTGCCGTGCTGGCCTTCATAGGCGGTGCTCCGTAACAGCACTTGCCCCAACGGTCTGTTAAGCCTACGCGGGGGATCTTTTATTTGTTGTACCGCATGAATGTTGCGCCCCACGTGCCTGGAGCGAGCGAGCTTCCTGAGGAACTGGGCAGGCGAAACGTCGCGCATTGGCACGATGCGCCACGCGTTTTCCAACCCGAGAGCTCATCAGATAGTCGTGCAGCTACCAAACACACCGATTGCATGCCAGGCTAGGTGTTCCCTCGACTTAAACATCTTACAATCCAGTCTCACATCGCCTTGATGCAAGAAGACATCTAAAGTGGGCCCTGGTCATTCATAAAACCCGTATTGGCAAATCTGTGTTGCACTTAGCTAATTCATTAACCCAAGAAACATAAGACGTGCATCAAATTTCCATTTAACTCTTCCTCAAACAAAAATATGAATAGGTGACCAAGCCTTTGACGTTGCAGACTATAACTGTTGTACATTTAACTAATTTTGCATAGTACGGAACCAAACGTTATAATCGGAGTTGCTGGACACAAAAGAAATTGCAGATGTGATTTGTATCCTTGATCCTTGCCCCTCATGCATCGATAGTTCAATGTTCATGTGCAGTGTGTTGTTGTTTTGGTGAAGTCTGGGACTATTCTTCTTTGGTTCTTTCGGTAAAGTCACGTAGAATGAGAATAAAATAATAAATTGATAAAAAAGATGGCAAACTACCCTTTCTGGATGTCTTAATTAAAAGGAGACATGATGGTTCAATGAGCCACTCTGTCTACAGGAAAGCTACCCATACAGATGCTTACTTGAAACCAGATTCCCACCACCATCCATCCCAGAAGAACTGCCTCATCAAGACTCTATACCATAGAGTCCAATGCATTTCCGACCAGGAACACATTACCAGTGAACTCAAGCACGTACACCAGGCTCTCAGGGCTAATGGCTACTCCGACTACACAATCCGCAAAGCCATCACTCCAGTCATGAAGAAGGATCCTCTTGTGGAGCCACTCAAAACCATCACCTTACCCTACATTGCAGGGGTCACTAAAAAGATCTCCAAAATCCTGAATAAACACAAGATCCAGGTCCGATTCAACACAGTACACAAAATCCGTGATTTAGTTCCATCTGTAAAAGATGCTCTTCCAGACATACAGTACCCGGGCGTTTACAAACTAAAGTGCCTCTGTGGTAGTAGCTACATTGGAGAAACCAAAAGACATATCTCGGACCGCATCCGCGAACATAAAGCAGACTTGAAACACGGTAAGACGAACTCCTCTGCCGTGGCAGATCACTGTTACAATTCAGTGGGCTCACATGACATTGACTTCTCCAAGACGGAGGTTCTTTGCAAACCAACTGGCTACCATGAGAGATTCGTTCATGAGGCCATTCACATATACAAGCACAGAGACAATTTCAACCGAGAAGATGGATTCAGGCTTAGTAACCACTGGAAAGATGTGTTAAATCATTTCTGTTCTTAATTAATTGTAATTTTACGATGACCTTCAGACCGCAGCTCTTTCGCCAGCATTGCCTCTTAATACCTCTCACACCACGGTTAATGGTATGGTTTACAACATGGAGTATACTAGGGCTTCGCAGCTGTCTCTCTCCCCCTCCTCTGTTCCGACCATGGACGAACTCGTCCGTCTGAACGGGGCCCGTAGCTATCCGTGGTACGGAAATTTGAGGGCTCTTTGTTCCTCTCACACAGCTTAAAAGCCGTGATCTGAACGTGGCTCTCTCACTCCAGCGCTGTCCTACCAGACAGTCTCGCTCCCTTCACCTGATGAAGGCCGCTTGTGTTGTGGCCGAAACGTCGTGAGAATATTATTGTGTTATTTTATTTTATCAATTTATTATTTTATTCTCATTCTACGTGACTTTACCGAAAGAACCAAAGAAGATGAATCATTGCAGTCACGAAAGCTTTAAATCGAAAAATAAAATAACACAATAATATTCTCACGACGTTTCGGCCACAACACATCGGCCTTCTGATGAGAATATTATTGCGTCATTTTATTTTATCAATTTATTATTTTATTCTCATTCTACGTGACTTTACCGAAAGAACCAAAGAAGATGAATCATTGCAGTCATGAAAGCTTTAAATTGAAATCTGGGACTATTGTTTTTTGTTTTGCTGCCTTGCCCCAAGAATGCATTCAGTGTTGCAAATTTGGACTTCATAATTTGTTTGGTTATGTATTTATGTTTTGTGACTTTCTTACCTTTTCTATATTTTGCACGATTTTCCTTAAGACCAAAACAGGTGAATTTATACACAATGCTTGCTGCCGCCTGATGATGCTAGTTCTGAGCGTTGCTCCTCCAACCTCTGCTGTTGTTAGAGGGTGACGGCCTCCAACTGCCCAATAGACTCACAGTGCACCTACCCTGGCACTGCCCAGTAGCGTCCTTCACGAGCCTGCTCCTCTGCCTCCTCTACAGAGGCCGACCTATGCTGTGTAGCAAACAAAGACAAAGATCCCCGCTGAAGCCTTAACAGCACCATTCCCAGCCGCCTTTGTCTCCTCAGTGGCGAAGCTTACTACAAACCGCACTAGGTACTCATTTAAGGCTAAGTCGACCAAGGGGAGGCCTGGGACCGGTTCAGATAACCATCGCAGGTGTTGACCGTGAACGGGAATCGAACCTGGATTGCCGGGTTTGTATCACAGCACGTTAACCATAGCACTACCGCAACCTGAAATGTGTAGCACCATAGGCTGTAATGTATGAATTGTTTATCCTGACGCAAACATGAGGATATAATCTGTTAGCGGAGATTAGAGTATGTAGTCTTCCATATTCAACGCGCCCCTGTGTTACAACTTGCCCAATAATCTAACGGAGATAGACCCCACATCGAAGTTCTGTGTGGAAGCCACTGTCCCCGCAATATCCCCATGCACCCGCGCAATGCAATAATCCACGAGCTTACATTCCAACGTTCAAAGTCCACTCTATTTGTCCTCCACGTGGATTTCTAGATTTTCTCAACTCATCCCCCATTTCAAGACGAGAGTCTGTGTAATATCGGCAGTTCACCAACACTGATTCAAGGGAGCCCGATGCTGCTGACGAGGCACCATACGTCGTAAGCGGTCAAGACGTTTTGGTGTCTTCATTTATTAAGGAGCATAAACCATGGCTTAAAGCTTTCGTGACTGCAGGAATCCATACTTTTTGGTTATTTCGGTAAAAGTTACGTAGGTATGGCCCGGTGGTTCTTCAGTTCCATTGCTGGATTATTTTTTTCTGTCTGAGAATGACCGATTGTGTTGCAATCGAAACGTCGTGATATATAATTTTTATTTTTTTATTTTTATACCTACGTTCCTTTTCGAAAGAACCAAAGAGTATCTTTTGGTAAAGTCACGCAGAACAAAATTATAAAACAAAAAACTATGACGTTTCGATCGCAACATAAGCAATCGTCATCAGGAGGAAAAAGGAGGGGGAAAGCTGCTGAGGCAGACTTTTTATAGGTTTGAAATGGGTGTAGCCCAAGGGTCATAAACAAAGTGGGCAGGGCTAGTGATGTTAAATGAGAAATTTGCATGTTAATGTAAGATGGGAGGGCGACTTCAACGCCGAGGGCACAGAGGTGGCTATTGTAATGTGAGAGATTAGCATGTTAATGTAAGATTGCAAAGCCGCCGCGATGTCGAGGACGTGAGCGATGGTGGCTGTGTTAGTGTGAGACATTTAACCTATTAATGTAAAATCAGAAAGTCGAAAATAACAACTAACATCGGAAGGTAGGATGGAAACATCACAGCCAGTTATGACTTGAACTGGTTAATAACGTCCTTCAAATGATTGCTCAGTTTGTACCCATATTCTCGGTTGAAATTGTGTCTGTGTCTATATATCTGGATGGCTTCATGAACGAATCTTTGGTGATAGCCGGTGGGTTTGCAAAGTACTTTCGTTTTGGATAAATCAATTTCGTGTGAGCTCATCGCATTTAAACAGTGATCAGCCACAGCCGAGGTATTGGTCCTACCATGTTTCAGATCTGCCTTATGTTCCCGAACACGGTCCGAGACATGTCGCTTAGTTTCCCCAATGTAACTACTGCCACAGACACAGCTTAGTTTGTAGACGCCGGGGTATTGCATGTCAGAGATCACATCCTTCGCAGATTATGAATGATTTTGGAAATATTTTTGGTGACCCCTGCTATGTATGGCAAGGTGACGGTATTGATTGGGTCCTCAGATGGTTCTTTCTCAGCGGTTGGGGTGATAGCTTTAAGCATTGTGTAGTCTGAATATCCATTCATCTTGAGAGCTTGGTGTACGTGTTCCAGTTCACTGGCTAGGAGATGATGGTCGGAAATACATCGAGCTCTATGGTGTAGAGTTTTGATGAGGGAATTCTTCTGGGATGGATGGTGGTGGGAGTCAGGTTTTAGGTAGGCATTCATATGGGTGGCTTTCCTGTAGACAGTGTCCCATTGAGTCATCTGGTCTCTTTTCGATTAAAACATCCAAGAATGGTAACTTGCCATCCTTTTCCACCTCCATGGTGAATTTGATGGCTGGGTGTATGGAATTGGTTGAGGAACTGGTTCAGAGCTGGTCGGTCACATGGCCAGATGACGAACGTGTCATCTGCGTACCTCTTCCACAAGGACGGACATACAGTGCATGCCTGTATGGCATCTGTAACAAATTTTTCCGTGAAAACATCAGCTACAACAAAGTTAGAGGTTGACACGATTGTTATCATTCAGAGTAACAGTCCAATTTCCGACAGCCTAAAATCGGTTCTAGCCAAAGGGTTGAATTTTGCAGTCACCCCTAAACACATCCCAGTTGATGATATCATTGCCCAGGTCTAAGGAGACCTTAAGGGTTTGGGACATATTACTGCAGACGTGGCAAGATCGGAAATCGCTGCAATCCTTAAAAACGCTAAGTCACCTACTAGCAACATCGGTAAGGATGAGCACTTTGAGCTTTCTCAATTCAAAAAGATAGAGCACATCGTCATTCTCTCAGCTGGACCTCGGGGCTGTTGCTGGAAGTGGGATCCCCATCGTGCTTCTCAAGTACATCGTCGTCACCATCTCGTCGTCATCACCATCTCCTCGTCGTCGTCTCCATCTTCACCATCATGGGGCGCGGCTAGTCAGACAGCCTACCAACAGTTCTAACTGAGTAGTGGTTGCTGACAATAGACAGACTTAATAATAATAGTGTTCACCCACGTCAGGTGTGTGTCATCCTGAAGGTCCTTTTGAAATAAAATAAGTGCCTCAAAGTCTTACTGTCTCCGAATTGAGTCACTACATTTGGTGCTAGAAACGGAAAGAAAAAAAATATTGATATTGAAAGCAGCGACGTGGAAGAACCCACGTGTAGTGTCCTCAGAGGACGATGATAACAGAAACGTTATCCCCTTAACAGCCCCGGAATCCGGGAACCCGGCCATGTGTCCTGAGGCAGCGGCCGACGAGGGATCACGCGAACTCACCGGGTGCCTCGGACAACTGTTCTCCTCTGCTGCACAGCTGGTCATCCAAATTGGGCTGGCTGCACCCGCCGGAGGATCCGCAGCGCAGGGGCTGCAGGCGGATGGGTCGCCTTCCACCGCCGCGCCCACGCGGGAACCAGTGGTTGTTTCGCCCGCGCACGCGGGTGGCCACCAGCAGCCAGAGCTATACCCCTACATCACCCCTCCCCCATGAAAAAAAAAAAACAGCTGTCTCGGCTAACATAATTACTTTAACAGGGGTTAGCGGACATCAGCAACAAGACCCCGTAATTATTTAACCAGAACCGTGAGGGAAGTGCAACAATTCATGACGTCCGCAGGCACGCCGCAGTCACGAGCATTAGGGTGGATCCCAGATCAAACGGAAGCTGCAGTCTGGCTTGCGGTGGTGGCCACCAGCCGGATGACGTCGGAACACAATTGTCATGATGGGAAGGGAGCTGTTCAGCGCAAACGAAGCACTCTTGGAGCGAGTCCTCGACGCCAGTCCCCCACCACGAGCAGGAACTTGCGCGCTGGGAACCACCGGAACATCACAAATGGCCTAAAGGGTGCGGCTCCTCCCTGGGAGAAGAAGATGGCAACTGGGCTTCCATGCACGGTCCTTCACACGGAAGCGCTGCCGGGGGATCCCTGGACTTCAGCTTCTGGGCTCAGTCGCCCCGACTCGTCGGACACATCCGGCGCCCGCCGCTCTGGAGATGGAGATGAACTATCTAATAGGGTGGAACATAGGGTTTTAACCGTGACGGGTGCACAAAATAGCGATGGCGACCGACCTGTATATACACAAACTGCGGCCTCTTGACCTTGATCACCTCAACAGGGCCCTGCAACGGCCAGTATAATTTAGGGGACATACCCAGGGACACCTGGGGACAATGCAACGACGCCTTGTCCCCAGTTGTCCATGGGGCCCCGGACTCCCGTTGCCCCACGAGCTTCTCATTTGCATGCTGCCGTGTGGCCGAATTTTCCTGAGACGCCTCCCGCGCCTCCTTCAAACGCCTAAGCATGACCTGCATGGGCATGGGCATGACGGCCCTCTTTTTACCCAAGTCCATGCCCAACTGTGCTTCCATGGGGGGATCACTCTCCCTCCTGTACATGATATTAAACGGGGAGAATCCTGTTAAAGCATGATGGGCCAATCTATATGCAGCCAGGACACCGGGGATGTGCAAATTCCAGTCCAACTGCACCTCATTAACTCTTTGGCACAACATGGACATAAGAGTCCTGTGCAAGCGTTCCACCATCCCATCCGTCTGAGGATGGTAGAGCGAAGTTCTAATTTTTCTTGTACCCAGCGAGTCACACACCTCCCATAACAATTTAGAAGAAAAATTCCACCCCTGATCTGTAATAAGTTGTTCAGGAGCTCCTTTATCCATTACGTAGACGTGCAGAAATTTGTCCGCAATGGATGTGGCCGACTGGTCTGGCAGAGGCCATGCCATCGGCCACCGGGAAAGATATTCCACCCCGACCAGGAGAAATGTTTTCCCCCCTGAGTAGTGGGAATGGCCCGAGAACATCTAATTTGACTAGCTCGTTAATTTGAGACACCGTGATATTTGTGATAGTGGCTTGTGGCGTGTGCAGTCAGTACAACATTTCACCATGTAGTATACATGATCCATCATACCGGGCCAATAGAAGTCACGCTTCAGCATTAGCAAAGTTTTACGGACTCTGAGACAAACACGAACCGCAGATGCTTATAAATGCTCCTGAAACTTTGACTTAAAACGTTCGTGACTGCAGGAATTCATATTCTTGGTTCTTTCGGTAAAATCACGTATATAGAAACAAAAAAAAATAAAAAAAAATAATAATAATAATAAAAGAAAGAAAAAAACAATAAAAATAAAAAGTTAAAATTGTAAAATTAAATGTAAATTACAAATTAAAATATGGCTTACTAAAAATCCATGAAGAAGGTATACCCCTTCGTCTCATCGTCTCCACCATTGACTCACGCACCTACAAACTGGCCCGATATCTGTCGGAGACCTTGCACCATTCACTGGCAAGACCACCTCTTCTATTCTTAACTCAGCTCACCTGGTTTCACTGTCCCCAGGTGATTTGCTCGTTAGTTTCAATGTAGTTTCTTTGTTCACCAAAGTTCCTGTGCCCGATACCATTGCAATAATTGAAGATTTGGTCCAACAAGGACTGAATGCTGATGTAACAGCCCTGATGAGACACTGCCTCACCAATACAGTCTTCACTTGGAATGGACCATTCTACAAACAAACTGAAGGCACCCCAATGGGTTCTCCCTCATCTCCGGTTGTGGCCAACATTTGAATGGAAAAATTTTAGACGGACGCCATCCAGGCATCCACTCTACGCCCGTCTTTGTGGAAGACGTACGTGGATGACACGTTTGTCATCTGGCCACATGGCCGACCAGCTCTGAAATAATTCCTCAACCACATCAATTCCATACACCCAGCAAACAAATTCACTATGGAGATAGAAAAAGATGGCATGAGACCAGATGGCTCAATGAGCCACTCTGTCTACACGAAAGTAAACCTGATTCCCACCACCATCCATCCCAGAAAAATGCCCTCATCAAAACGCTACACCATAGAGCTCAATGTATCCCCGACCATGAACACCTGACCAGTGAACTCAAGCACGTACACCAAGCTCTCAAGGCGAATGGATATTCTGACTACACTATCCACAAAGCCATCACCCCAACCGTGAAGGAGCCATCTGAGGATCCAATCAAAACCATCACCTTGCCATACATAGCAGGGGTAACCAAAAATATTTCCAAAATAATGAACAAACACAAGATCCAGGTTCGATTTAACACAGTGCATAAAATTTGTGACCTGATCCCATCTGTGAAGGACAAAATTCCTGACATGCAATATCCCGACGTCTACAAACTAAGCTGTATTTGTAGCAGCAGTTACATTGGGGAAACTAAGCAACATGTCTCTGACCGTGTTCTTGAACATAAGGCAGATCTCAAACACGACAGGACCAATACTTCTGTCGTGGCTGATCATTACTTTAATGCAGCTGGCTCACATGAAATTGATTTCTCTAAGACAATGGTACTTTCCAAGCCGACTGACTATCAACAAAGATTCGTTCACGAAGCCATCCATATATACAGACACAGTCACAATTTCAACCGAGACGACGGTTTTAAACCCAGCAATCATTGGAAAGATGTCATCAACCACTTTGGGTCATGACTTGTGTTTTCTTGTCAACCTTTACCGTCAGTAGTGTGGATGTGTGGAGCGAGTTGAAATGCCCCCCCCATCTCTACCCCCTGCTCCCCCCCTATTTCTGACCCCCCCTCCACCATCCTCTCCCCCTATCTCTGCCCCCTTCCTCCCCCCCATTGTCTGCTCCTACATTACCGCTGGCTGACTGGCTACCCCGCCCATGCTGGTTGCGCTGCACAAGCTCCTGCATTAGCGTGTTGCTTGCGCAGCTCTCGTCCCCCGCCCACTCACTTTGGAACCCTTATACATTTGGAGGCTTGCCGCCTCTTTTCTCTCCGCCTGATGAAGAACACTTGTATTGTGATCGAAACGTCTTAGGTTTTTTGTATTTATTCTTTTTAATTTATTTATAATTTTATTTTACTATTTTTATTTTTTATTTTCATTGTGTTTTTTTGCTTTCATAATATTTAATTCATCATTATTTTTATTATTTTTTTAAAAAATGTATTAAAATTTTCTTATTTATATTTTTCTATCTACGTGATTTTACCAAAAGAACCAAGAATATGCTCCTGAAATGTGTCCCCGAATACAATGCCATCGTCCAGGTAAATGAGGCACAAGTCCCATTGAAGACCTGCCAAGACCATTTCCATAAGCTGCTGGAATGTGGCAGAAGCCGATTGCAGCCCCATAGGGAGGCAATTAACTTGGAACAATCCTTGGGGTATATTCTTAGTTTTTTCGGTAAAGTCACATGGTTTTAGGCTTGGATTCTTCATCCAAAGGCAAGTGCCAAAACCCGGACAACAAATCGAGGGTTAAAAAGAACCGTGTACACAACAAAGCATCCAAGGAGTCATCCATCCAAGGGAGTGGATATGCGTCCGCCACAGAAAATGTGTTCTGCTTGCGGAAATCAATGCAAAATCGCAGACTCCCATAAAATGGAAGCCCCCCATGGGCTGATAGAGGGGGAAATAATGTCCGCACCCCGGGATGGTGAAGACGGAGACGACAATGAGGACATGGTGATGACGACGAGATGGCGATGACAATGGTCTTGAACAACCATGACGGGGATTCCACTTCCTGCACCAGCCCCGAGCAATGCAATGGTGTAGTCATAGCAGGATACCACCGCAGTCAGTATGCAATGCTGAAGTCATAGCAGGATACCACTGCAGTCAGTATGCAATGCTGTAGTCATAGCAGGATACCACAACAGTCAGCATGCAATGCTGTAGTCATAGCAGGATACCACTACAGTCAGTATGCAATGCTGTAGTCATAGCAGGATACCACCACAGTCAGCATGCAATGGTGTAGTCATAGCAGGATACCACCACAGTCAGCATGCAATGCTGTAGTCATAGCAGGATACCACCAGTCACGAAGCAATGCTGTAGTCATAGCACGATACCACCACAGTCAGCATGCAATGCTGTAGTCATAGCAGGATACAACCACAGTCAGCATCACAATGCTGTAGTCATAGCAGGATACGACCAGTCAGCATGCAATGCTGTAGTCATAGCCGGATACCACCACAGTCAGTATGCAATGCTGTAGTCATAGCAGAATACCACCACAGTCAGTATGCAATCCTGTAGTCATAGCAGGATACCACCATAGTCAGCATGCACTGCTATAGTCATAGCAGGATACAACCACAGTCAGCATGCAATGCTGTAGTCATAGCAGAATACCACCACAGTCAGCATGCAATGTTGTAGTCATAGCAGGATACCACCACAGTCAGCAAGCAATGCTGTAGTCATAGCAGGATACCACCACAGTCAGAATGCAATGCTGTAGTCATAGCAGGATACCACCACAGTCAGTATGCAATGCTGTCATCATAGCAGGTCCCACCACAGTCAGTATGCACTGGTGTAATCATAGCAGGTACCACAACAATATGCACTGCTGTAATCATAGCAGGTACCACCAGTCACTATGCACTGATGTAATCATAGCAGGTACCACAGTCAGTATGCACTGCTGTAATCATAGCAGGATACCACCACAGTCAGAATGCAATGCTGTAGTCCTAGCAGGATACCACCACAGTCAGTATGCAATGCTGTCATCATAGCAGGTCCCACCACAGTCAGTATGCACTGGTGTAATCATAGCAGGTACCACAACAATATGCACTGCTGTAATCATAGCAGGTACCACCAGTCAGTATGCACTGCTGTAATCATAGCAGGTACCACAGTCAGTATGCACTGCAGTAATCATAGCAGGATACCACCACCGTCAGCATGCAATACTGTAGTCATAGCAGGAAACCACCAGTCAGCATCCAATGCTGTAGTTATAGCAGGAGACCACCGCAGTCAGTATTCAATGCTGTAGTCATAGCAGGATACCACCACTGTCAGTATGCAATGCTGTAGTCATAGCAGGATACCACCACAGTCAGTATGCAATGCTGTAGTCATAGCAGGACACCACCAGTCAGCATGCAATGCTGTAGTCATAGCAGGATAACACCAGTCAGGATGCAATGCTGTAGTCATAGCAGGATATTACCATAGTCAGCATGCACTGCTATAGTCATAGCAGGATACAACCACAGTCAGCATGCAATGCTGAAGTCATAGCAGGATACAACGGCAGTCAGCATGCAATGCTGTAGTCATAGTAGGATACCACCGCAGTCAGTATGCAATGCTGAAGTCATAGCAGGATACCACCACAGTCAGCATGCAATGCTGTAGTCATAGCAGGATACCACCACAGTCAGCATACAATGCTGTAGTCATAGCAGGATACCACCACAGTCAGCATGTAATGCTGTAGTCATAGCAGGATACCACCACAGTCAGCAAGCAATGCTGTAGTCATAGCAGGATACCACCACAGTCAGCATGCAATGCTGTAGTCATTGCAGGATACTACCACAGTCAGCATGCAATGCTGTAGTCATAGCAGGATACCACCACAGTCAGCATGCAATGCTGTAGTCACAGCAGGATACCACCACAGTGAGCATGCACTGCTATAGTCATAGCAGGATACAACCACAGTCAGCATGCAATGCTGTAGTCATAGCAGGATACAACCACAGTCATCATGCAATGCTGCAGTCATAGCAGGATACCACCACAGTCAGTATGCAATGCTGTAGTCATAGCAGGATACCACCACAGTCAGCATGCAATGCTGTAGTCATAGCAGGATACCACCACAGTCAGCATGCAATGCTGTAGTCAAAGCAGGATACAACCACAGTCAGCATGTAATGCTGTAGTCATAGCAGGATACCACCACAATCAGTATGCAATGCTGTCATCATAGCAGGTCCCACCACAGTCAGTATGCACTGCTGTAATCATAGCAGGTACCACGACAATATGCACTGCTGTAATCATAGCAGGTACCACAACAGCAGTTTCCACTGCTGTAATCATAGCAGGTACCACCAGTCAGTATGCACTGCTGTAATCATAGCAGGTACCACAGTAAGTATGCACTGCTGTAATCATAGCATCATACCACCACCGTCAGCATGCAATACTGTAGTCATAGCAGGAAACCACCAGTCAGCATGCAATGCTGTAGTCATAGCAGGAGACCACCGCAGTCAGTATGCAATGCTGTAGTCATAGCAGGATACCACCACAGTCAGTATGCAATGCTGTAGTCATAGCAGGATACCACCACAGTCAGTATGCAATGCTGTAGTCATAGCAGGACACCACCAGTCAGCATGCAATGCTGTAGTCAAAGCAGGATACCACCACAGTCAGGATGCAATGCTGTAATCATAGCAGGATACCACCACAGTCAGTATGCAATGCTGTAGTCATAGCAGGATATCACCATAGTCAGCATGCACTGCTATAGTCATTGCAGGATACAACCACAGTCAGCATGCAATGCTGAAGTCAAAGCAGGATACAACGGCAGACAGCATGCAATGCTGTAGTCATAGCAGGATACCACCGCAGTCAGTATGCAATGCTGTAGTCATAGCAGGATACCACTACCGTCAGTATGCAATGCTGTAGTCATAGCAGGATACCACCACAGTCAGCATGCGATGCTGTAGTCATAGCAGGATACCACCACCGTCAGTATGCAATGCTGTAGTCATAGCAGGATACCACCACAGTCAGCATGCAATGCTGTAGTCATAGCAGGATACCACCACAGTCAGCATGTAATGCTGTAGTCATAGCAGGATACCACCACAGTCAGCATACAATGCTGTAGTCATAGCAGGATACCACCACAGTCAGCATGCAATGCTTGAGTCATAGCAGGAAACGACCACAGTCAGCATGCAATGCTGTAGTCATAGCAGGATACCACCACAGTCAGCACGCAATGCTGTAGTCATAGCAGGATACCACCACAGTCAGCATGCAATGCTGTAGTCATAGCAGGATACCACCACAGTCAGTATCACAATGCTGTAGTCATAGCAGGATACCACGATAGTCAGCATGCACTGCTATAGTCATAGCAGGATACCACCACAGTCAGCATGCAATGCTGTAGTCATAGCAGGATACAACTACAGTCAGCATGCAATGCTGTAGTCATAGCAGGATACCACAGCAGTCAGTATGCAATGCTGAAGTTATAGAAGGATACCACTGCAGTCAGTATGCAATGCTGTAGTCATAGCAGGATACCACCACAGTCAGCATGCAATGCTGTAGTCATAGCAGGATACCACCACAGTCAGCATACAATGCTGTAGTCATAGCACAATACCACCACATTCAGCATGCAATGCTGTAGTCATAGCAGGATACAACCACAGTCAGCATCACAATGCTGTAGTCATAGCAGGATACCACCACAGTCAGTATGCAATGCTGTAGTCATAGCAGGATACCACTACCGTCAGTATGCAATGCTGTAGTCATAGCAGGATACCACCACAGTCAGCATGCGATGCTGTAGTCATAGCAGGATACCACTACCGTCAGTATGCAATGCTGTAGTCATAGCAGGATACCACCACAGTCAGCATGCAATGCTGTAGTCATAGCAGGATACCACCACCGTCAGTATGCAATGCTGTAGTCATAGCAGGATACCACCACAGTCAGCATGCAATGCTGTAGTCATAGCAGGATACCACCACAGTCAGCATGTAATGCTGTAGTCATAGCAGGATACCACCACAGTCAGCATACAATGCTGTAGTCATAGCAGGATACCACCACAGTCAGCATGCAATGCTTGAGTCATAGCAGGAAACGACCACAGTCAGCATGCAATGCTGTAGTCATAGCAGGATACCACCACAGTCAGCACGCAATGCTGTAGTCATAGCAGGATACCACCACAGTCAGCATGCAATGCTGTAGTCATAGCAGGATACCACCACAGTCAGTATCACAATGCTGTAGTCATAGCAGGATACCACCATAGTCAGCATGCACTGCTATAGTCATAGCAGGATACCACCACAGTCAGCATGCAATGCTGTAGTCATAGCAGGATACAACTACAGTCAGCATGCAATGCTGTAGTCATAGCAGGATACCACAGCAGTCAGTATGCAATGCTGAAGTTATAGAAGGATACCACTGCAGTCAGTATGCAATGCTGTAGTCATAGCAGAATACCACCACAGTCAGCATGCAATGCTGTAGTCATAGCAGGATACCACCACAGTCAGCATACAATGCTGTAGTCATAGCACGATACCACCACAGTCAGCATGCAATGCTGTAGTCATAGCAGGATACAACCACAGTCAGCATCACAATGCTGTAGTCATAGCAGGATACCACCACAGTCAGCATGCAATGCTGTAGTCATTGCAGGATACCATCACAGTCAGCATGCAATGCTGTAGTCATAGCAGGATACCACCACAGTCAGCATGCAATGCTTTAGTCACAGCAGGATACAACCACAGTCATCATGCAATGCTGTAGTCATAGCAGGATACCACCGCAGTCAGTATGCAATGATGTAGTCATAGCAGGATACCACCACAGTCAGCATGCAATGCTGTAGTCATATCAGGATACCACCACAGTCAGCATGCAATGCTGTAGTCAAAGCAGGATACAACCACAGTCAGCATGCAATGCTGTAGTCATAGCAGGATACCACCACAGTCAGTATGCAATGTTGTCATCATAGCAGGTCCCACCACAGTCAGTATGCACTGCTGTAATCATAGCAGGTACAACGACAATATGCAGTGCTGTAATCATAGCAGGTACCACAACAGCAGTTTCCACTGCTGTAATCATAGCAGGTACCACCAGTCAGTATGCACTGCTGTAATCATAGCAGGTACCACAGTAAGTATGCACTGCTGTAATCATAGCAGGATACCACCACCGTCAGCATGCAATACTGTAGTCATAGCAGGAAACCACCAGTCAGCATGCAATGCTGTAGTCATAGCAGGAGACCACCGCAGTCAGTATGCAATGCTGTAGTCATAGCAGGATACCACCACTGTCAGTATGCAATGATGTAGTCATAGCAGGATACCACCACAGTCAGTATGCAATGCTGTAGTCATAGCAGGACACCACCAGTCAGCATGCAATGCTGTAGTCAAAGCAGGATACCACCACAGTCAGGATGCAATGCTGTAATCATAGCAGGATACCACCACAGTCAGTATGCAATGCTGTAGTCATAGCAGGATATCACCATAGTCCCCATGCACTGCTATAGTCATAGCAGGATACAACCACAGTCAGCATGCAATGCTGAAGTCATAGCAGGATACAACGGCAGTCAGCATGCAATGCTGTAGTCATAGCAGGATACCACCGCAGTCAGTATGCAATGCTGTAGTTATAGCAGTATACCACTACCGTCAGTATGCAATGCTGTAGTCATAGCAGGATACCACCACAGTCAGCATGCGATGCTGTAGTCATAGCAGGATACCACCACCGGCAGTATGCAATGCTGTAGTCATAGCAGGATACTATCACAGTCAGCATGCAATGCTGTAGTTATAGCAGGATACCACCACAGTCAGCATACAATGCTGTAGTCATAGCAGGATACCACCACAGTCAGCATGCAATGCTTGAGTCATAGCAGGAAACGACCACAGTCAGCATGCAATGCTGTAGTCATAGCAGGATACCACCACAGTCAGCACGCAATGCTGTAGTCATAGCAGGATACCACCACAGTCAGCATGCAATGCTGTAGTCATAGCAGGATATCACCACAGTCAGCATCACAATGCTGTAGTCATAGCAGGATACCACCATAGTCAGCATGCACTGCTATAGTCATAGCAGGTTACCACCACAGTCAGCATGCAATGCTGTAGTCATAGCAGGATACAACTACAGTCAGCATGCAATGCTGTAGTCATAGCAGGATACCACCGCAGTCAGTATGCAATGCTGAAGTTATAGAAGGATACCACTGCAGTCAGTATGCAATGCTGTAGTCATAGCAGGATACCACCACAGTGAGCATGCAATGCTGTAGTCATAGCAGGATACCACCAGTCAGCAAGCAATGCTGTAGTCATAGCACGATACCACCACAGTCAGCATGCAATGCTGTAGTCATAGCAGGATACAACCACAGTCAGCATCACAATGCTGTAGTCATAGCAGGATACCACCAGTCAGCATGCAATGCTGTAGTCATAGCCGGATACCACCACAGTCAGTATGCAATGCTGTAATCATAGCAGAATACCACCACAGTCAGTATGCAAGGCTGTAGTCATAGCAGGATACCACCATAGTCAGCATGCACTCATATAGTCATAGCAGGATACAACCACAGTCAGCATGCAATGCTATAGTCATAGCAGGATACCACCACAGTCAGCATGCAATGTTGTAGTCATAGCAGGATACCACCACAGTCAGCAAGCAATGCTGTAGTCATAGCAGGATACCACCACAGTCAGCATACAATGCTGTAGTCATAGCAGGATACCACCACAGTCAGTATGCAATGCTGTCATCATAGCAGGTCCCACCACAGTCAGTATGCACTGGTGTAATCATAGCAGGTACCACAGTCAGTATGCACTGCTGTAATCATAGCAGGATACCACCACCGTCAGCATGCAATACTGTAGTCATAGCAGGAAACCACCAGTCAGCATCCAATGCTGTAGTCATAGCAGGAGACCACCACAGTCAGTATGCAATGCTGTAGTTATAGCAGGATACCACCACTGTCAGTATGCAATGCTGTAGTCATAGCAGGATACCACCACAGTCAGGATGCAATGCTGTAGTCATAGCAGGACACCACCAGTCAGCATGCAATGCTGTAGTCATAGCAGGATAACACCAGTCAGGATGCAATGCTGTAGTCATAGCAGGATATTACCATAGTCAGCATGCACTGCTATAGTCATAGCAGGATACAACCACAGTCAGCATGCAATGCTGAAGTCATAGCAGGATACAACGGCAGTCATCATGCATATGCTGTAGTCATAGCAGGATACCACCGCAGTCAGTATGCAATGCTGAAGTCATAGCAGGATACCACCACAGTCAGCATGCAATGCTGTAGTCATAGCAGGATACCACCACCGTCAGTATGCAATGTTGTAGTCATAGCAGGATACCACCACAGTCAGCATGCAATGCTGTAGTCATAGCAGGATACCACCACAGTCAGCATGTAATGCTATAGTCATAGCAGGATACCACCACAGTCAGCATACAATGCTGTAGTCATAGCAGGATACCACCAAAGTCAGCATGCAATGCTTGAGTCATAGCAGGAAACGACCACAGTCAGCATGCAATGCTGTAGTCATAGCAGGATACCAACACAGTCAGCAAGCAATGCTGTAGTCATAGCAGGATATCACCACAGTCAGCATGCAATGCTGTAGTCATAGCAGGATACCACCACAGTCAGCATGCAATGCTGTAGTCATAGCAGGATACCACCACAGTCAGCATGCAATGCTGTAGTCACAGCAGGATACCACCACAGTGAGCATGCACTGCTATAGTCATAGCAGGATACAACCACAGTCAGCAAGCAATGCTGTAGTCATAGCAGGATACAACCACAGTCATCATGCAATGCTGTAGTCATAGCAGGATACCACCGCAGTCAGTATGCAATGCTGTAGTCATATCAGGATACCACCACAGTCAGCATGCAATGCTGTAGTCATAGCAGGATACCACCACAGTCAGCATGCAATGCTGTAGTCAAAGCAGGATACAACCACAGTCAGCATGCAATGCTGTAGTCATAGCAGGATACCACCACAGTCAGTATGCAATGCTGTCATCATAGCAGGTCCCACCACAGTCAGTATGCACTGCTGTAATCACAGCAGGTACCACGACAATATGCACTGCTGTAATCATAGCAGGTACCACAACAGCAGTTTCCACTGCTGTAATCATAGCAGGTACCACCAGTCAGTATGCACTGCTGTATTCATAGCAGGTACCACAGTAAGTATGCACTGCTGTAATCATAGCAGGATACCACCACCGTCAGCATGCAATACTGTAGTCATAGAAGGAAACCACCAGTCAGCATGCAATGCTGTAGTCATAGCAGGAGACCACCGCAGTCAGAATGCAATGCTGTAGTCATAGCAGGATACCACCACTGTCAGTATGCAATGCTGTAGTCATAGCAGGATACCACCACAGTCAGTATGCAATGCTGTAGTCATAGCAGGACACCACCAGTCAGCATGCAATGCTGTAGTCAAAGCAGGATACCACCACAGTCAGGATGCAATGCTGTAATCACAGCAGGATACCACCACAGTCAGTATGCAATGCTGTAGTCATAGCAGGATATCACCATAGTCAGCATGCACTGCTATAGTCATAGCAGGATACAACCACAGTCAGCATGCAATGCTGTAGTCATAGCAGGATACCACCACAGTCAGCATGCAATGCTGTAGTCATAGCAGGATACCACCACAGTCAGCATGTAATGCTGTAGTCATAGCAGGATACCACCACAGTCAGCATACAATGCTGTAGTCATAGCAGGATACCACCAAAGTCAGCATGCAATGCTTGAGTCATAGCAGGAAACGACCACAGTCAGCATGCAATGCGGTAGTCATAGCAGGATACCACCACAGTTAGCAAGCAATGCTGTAGTCATAGCAGGATACCACCACAGTCAGC
Organism: Petromyzon marinus; assembly: GCF_048934315.1. NCBI lineage: Eukaryota > Metazoa > Chordata > Hyperoartia > Petromyzontiformes > Petromyzontidae > Petromyzon > Petromyzon marinus. Next base: position 117,548 of record NW_027423120.1, read on the forward strand.
ATGCAATGCTGTAGTCATTGCAGGATACCACCACAGTCAGCATGCAATGCTGTAGTCATAGCAGGATACAACCACAGTCATCATGCAATTCTGTAGTCATAGCAGGATACCACCGCAGTCAGTATGCAATGCTGTAGTCATAGCAGGATACCACCACAGTCAGCATGCAATGCTGTAGTCATAGCAGGATACCACCACAGTCAGCATGCAATGCTGTAGTCAAAGCAGGATACAACCACAGTCAGCATGCAATGCTGTAGTCATAGCAGGATACCACCACAGTCAGTATGCAATGCTGTCATCATAGCAGGTCCCACCACAGTCAGTATGCACTGCTGTAATCATAGCAGGTACCACGACAATATGCACTGCTGTAATCATAGCAGGTACCACAACAGCAGTTTCCACTGCTGTAATCATAGCAGGTAACACCAGTCAGTATGCACTGCTGTAATCATAGCAGGTACCACAGTAAGTATGCACTGCTGTAATCATAGCAGGATACCACCACCGTCAGCATGCAATACTGTAGTCATAGAAGGAAACCACCAGTCAGCATGCAATGCTGTAGTCATAGCAGGAGACCACCGCAGTCAGAATGCAATGCTGTAGTCATAGCAGGATACCACCACTGTCAGTATGCAATGCTGTAGTCATAGCAGGATACCACCACAGTCAGTATGCAATGCTGTAGTCATAGCAGGACACCACCAGTCAGCATGCAATGCTGTAGTCAAAGCAGGATACCACCACAGTCAGGATGCAATGCTGTAATCACAGCAGGATACCACCACAGTCAGTATGCAATGCTGTAGTCATAGCAGGATATCACCATAGTCAGCATGCACTGCTATAGTCATAGCAGGATACAACCACAGTCAGCATGCAATGCTGTAGTCATAGCAGGATACCACCACAGTCAGCATGCAATGCTGTAGTCATAGCAGGATACCACCACAGTCAGCATGTAATGCTGTAGTCATAGCAGGATACCACCACAGTCAGCATACAATGCTGTAGTCATAGCAGGATACCACCAAAGTCAGCATGCAATGCTTGAGTCATAGCAGGAAACGACCACAGTCAGCATGCAATGCGGTAGTCATAGCAGGATACCACCACAGTTAGCAAGCAATGCTGTAGTCATAGCAGGATACCACCACAGTCAGCATGCAATGCTGTAGTCATTGCAGGATACCACCACAGTCAGCATGCAATGCTGTAGTCATAGCAGGATACAACCACAGTCATCATGCAATGCTGTAGTCATAGCAGGATACCACCGCAGTCAGTATGCAATGCTGTAGTCATAGCAGGATACCACCACAGTCAGCATGCAATGCTGTAGTCATAGCAGGATACCACCACAGTCAGCATGCAATGCTGTAGTCAAAGCAGGATACAACCACAGTCAGCATGCAATGCTGTAGTCATAGCAGGATACCACCACAGTCAGTATGCAATGCTGTCATCATAGCAGGTCCCACCACAGTCAGTATGCACTGCTGTAATCATAGCAGGTACCACGACAATATGCACTGCTGTAATCATAGCAGGTACCACAACAGCAGTTTCCACTGCTGTAATCATAGCAGGTAACACCAGTCAGTATGCACTGCTGTAATCATAGCAGGTACCACAGTAAGTATGCACTGCTGTAATCATAGCAGGATACCACCACCGTCAGCATGCATTACTGTAGTCATAGGAGGAAACCACCAGTCAGCATGCAATGCTGTAGTCATAGCAGGAGACCACCGCAGTCAGTATGCAATGCTGTAGTCATAGCAGGATACCACCACTGTCAGTATGCAATGCTGTAGTCATAGCAGGACACCACCAGTCAGCATGCAATGCTGTAGTCAAAGCAGGATACCACCACAGTCAGGATGCAATGCTGTAATCATAGCAGAATACCACCACAGTCAGTATGCAATGCTGTAGTCATAGCAGGATATCACCATAGTCAGCATGCACTGCTATAGTCATAGCAGGATACAACCACAGTCAGCATGCAATGCTGAAGTCATAGCAGGATACAACGGCAGTCAGCATGCAATGCTGTAGTCATAGAAGGATACCACCGCAGTCAGTATGCAATGCTGTAGTCAAAGCAGGATACCACTACCGTCAGTATGCAATGCTGTAGTCATAGCAGGATACCACCACAGTCAGCATGCGATGGTGTAGTCATAGCAGGATACCACCACCGTCAGTATGCAATGATGTAGTCATAGCAGGATACCACCACAGTCAGCATGTAATGCTGTAGTCATAGCAGGATACCTCCACAGTCAGCATACAATGCTGTAGTCATAGCAGGATACCACCACAGTCAGCATGCAATGCTTGAGTCATAGCAGGAAACGACCACAGTCAGCATGCAATGCTGTAGTCATAGCAGGATACCACCACAGTCAGCACGCAATGCTGTAGTCATAGCAGGATACCACCACAGTCAGCATGCAATGCTGTAGTCATAGCAGGATACCACCACAGTCAGCATCACAATGCTGTAGTCATAGCAGGATACCACCATAGTCAGCATGCACTGCTATAGTCATAGCACGATACCACCACAGTCAGCATGCAATGCTGTAGTCATAGCAGGATACAACTACAGTCAGCATGCAATGCTGTAGTCATAGCAGGATACCACCGCAGTCAGTATGCAATGCTGAAGTTATAGAAGGATACCACTGCAGTCAATATGCAATGCTGTAGTCATAGCAGGATACCACCACAGTCAGCATGAAATGCTGTAGTCATAGCAGGATACCACCACAGTCAGCATGCAATGCTGTAGTCATAGCAGGATACCACCACAGTGAGCATGCACTGCTATAGTCATAGCAGGATACAACCACAGTCAGCATGCAATGCTGTAGTCATAGCAGGATACCACCACAGTCAGCAAGCAATGCTGTAGTCATAGCAGGATACATCCACAGTCAGCATGCAATGCTGTAGTCATAGCAGGATACCACCACAGTCAGCATACAATGCTGTAGTCATATCAGGATACAACCACAGTCAGCATGCAATGCTGTAGTCATAGCAGGATACCACCACAGTCAGTATGCAATGCTGTCATCATAGCAGGTCCCACCACAGTCAGTATGCACTGCTGTAATCATAGCAGGTACCACGACAATATGCAGTGCTGTAATCATAGCAGGTACCACAACAGCAGTTTCCACTGCTGTAATCATAGCAGGTACCACCAGTCAGTATGCACTGCTGTAATCATAGCAGGTACCACAGTAAGTATGCACTGCTGTAATCATAGCAGGATACCACCACCGTCAGCATGCAATACTGTAGTCATAGCAGGAAACCACCAGTCAGCATGCAATGCTGTAGTCATAGCAGGAGACCACCGCAGTCAGTATGAAATGCTGTAGTCATAGCAGGATACCACCACTGTCAGTATGCAATGCTGTAGTCATAGCAGGATACCACCACAGTCAGTATGCAATGCTGTAGTCATAGCAGGACACCACCAGTCAGCATGCAATGCTGTAGTCATAGCAGGATAGTACCACAGTCAGGATGCAATGCTGTAATCACAGCAGGATACCACCACAGTCAGTATGCAATGCTGTAGTCATAGCAGGATATCACCATAGTCAGCATGCACTGCTATAGTCATAGCAGGATACAACCACAGTCAGCATGCAATGCTGAAGTCATAGCAGGATACAACGGCAGTCAGCATGCAATGCTGTAGTCATAGCAGGATACCACCGCAGTCAGTATGCAATGCTGTAGTCATAGCAGGATAGCACTACCGTCAGTATGCAATGCTGTAGTCATAGCAGGATACCACCACAGTCAGCATGCGATGCTGTAGTCATAGCAGGATACCACCACCGTCAGTATGCAATGCTGTAGTCATAGCAGGATACCACCACAGTCAGCATGTAATGCTGTAGTCATAGCAGGATACCACCACAGTCAGCATACAATGCTGTAGTCATAGCAGGATACCACCACAGTCAGCATGCAATGCTTGAGTCATAGCAGGAAACGACCACAGTCAGCATGCAATGCTGTAGTCATAGCAGGTTACCACCACAGTCAGAACGCAATGCTGTAGTCATAGCAGGATACCACCACAGTCAGCATGCAATGCTGTAATCATAGCAGGATACCACCACAGTCAGCATCGCAATGCTGTAGTCATAGCAGGATACCACCATAGTCAGCATGCACTGCTATAGTCATAACAGGATACCACCAGTCAGCATGCAATGCTGTAGTCATAGCAGGATACAACTACAGTCAGCATGCAATGCTGTAGTCATAGCTGGATACCACCGCAGTCAGTATGCAATGCTGAAGTTATAGAAGGATACCACTGCAGTCAGTATGCAATGCTGTAGTCATAGCAGGATACCACCACAGTGAGCATGCACAGCTATAGTCATAGCAGGATACAACCACAGTCAGCATGCAATGCTGTAGTCATAGCAGGATACCACCACAGTCAGCATGCAATGCTGTAGTCATAGCAGGATACATCCACAGTCAGCATGCAATGCTGTAGTCATAGCAGGATACCACCACAGTCAGCATACAATGCTGTAGTCATAGCAGGATACAACCACAGTCAGCATGCAATGCTGTAGTCATAGCAGGATACCACCACAGTCAGTATGCAATGCTGTCATCATAGCAGGTCCCACCACAGTCAGTATGCACTGCTGTAATCATAGCAGGTACCACGACAATATGCAGTGCTGTAATCATAGCAGGTACCACAACAGCAGTTTCCACTGCTGTAATCATAGCAGGTACCACCAGTCAGTATGCACTGCTGTAATCATAGCAGGTACCACAGTAAGTATGCACTGCTGTAATCATAGCAGGATACCACCACTGTCAGCATGCAATACTGTAGTCATAGCAGGAAACCACCAGTCAGCATGCAATGCTGTAGTCATAGCAGGAGACCACCGCAGTCAGTATGCAATGCTGTAGTCATAGCAGGATACCACCACTGTCAGTATGCAATGCTGTAGTCATAGCAGGATACCACCACAGTCAGTATGCAATGCTGTAGTCATAGCAGGACACCACCAGTCAGCATGCAATGCTGTAGTCATAGCAGGATACTACCACAGTCAGGATGCAATGCTGTAATCACAGCAGGATACCACCACAGTCAGTATGCAATGCTGTAGTCATAGCAGGATATCACCATAGTCAGCATGCACTGCAATAGTCATAGCAGGATACAACCACAGTCAGCATGCAATGCTGAAGTCATAGCAGGATACAACGGCAGTCAGCATGCAATGCTGTAGTCATAGCAGGAGACCACCGCAGTCAGTATGCAATGCTGTAGTCATAGCAGGATACCACCACAGTCAGTATGCAATGCTGTAGTCATTGCAGGACACCACCAGTCAGCATGCAATGCTGTAGTCATAGCAGGATACCACCACTGTCAGTATGCAATGCTGTAGTCATAGCAGGATACCACCACAGTCAGTATGCAATGCTGTAGTCATAGCAGGACACCACCAGTCAGCATGCAATGCTGTAGTCATAGCAGGATAGTACCACAGTCAGGATGCAATGCTGTAATCACAGCAGGATACCACCACAGTCAGTATGCAATGCTGTAGTCATAGCAGGATATCACCATAGTCAGCATGCACTGCTATAGTCATAGCAGGATACAACCACAGTCAGCATGCAATGCTGAAGTCATAGCAGGATACAACGGCAGTCAGCATGCAATGCTGTAGTCATAGCAGGATACCACCGCAGTCAGTATGCAATGCTGTAGTCATAGCAGGATACCACTACCGTCAGTATGCAATGCTGTAGTCATAGCAGGATACCACCACAGTCAGCATGCGATGCTGTAGTCATAGCAGGATACCACCACCGTCAGTATGCAATGCTGTAGTCATAGCAGGATACCACCACAGTCAGCATGTAATGCTGTAGTCATAGCAGGATACCACCACAGTCAGCATACAATGCTGTATTCATAGCAGGATACCACCACAGTCAGCATGCAATGCTTGAGTCATAGCAGGAAACGACCACAGTCAGCATGCAATGCTGTAGTCATAGCAGGTTACCACCACAGTCAGAACGCAATGCTGTAGTCATAGCAGGATACCACCACAGTCAGCATGCAATGCTGTAATCATAGCAGGATACCACCACAGTCAGCATCGCAATGCTGTAGTCATAGCAGGATACCACCATAGTCAGCATGCACTGCTATAGTCATAACAGGATACCACCACAGTCAGCATGCAATGCTGTAGTCATAGCAGGATACAACTACAGTCAGCATGCAATGCTGTAGTCATAGCTGGATACCACCGCAGTCAGTATGCAATGCTGAAGTTATAGAAGGATACCACTGCAGTCAGTATGCAATGCTGTAGTCATAGCAGGATACCACCACAGTGAGCATGCACAGCTATAGTCATAGCAGGATACAACCACAGTCAGCATGCAATGCTGTAGTCATAGCAGGATACCACCACAGTCAGCATGCAATGCTGTAGTCATAGCAGGATACATCCACAGTCAGCATGCAATGCTGTAGTCATAGCAGGATACCACCACAGTCAGCATACAATGCTGTAGTCATAGCAGGATACAACCACAGTCAGCATGCAATGCTGTAGTCATAGCAGGATACCACCACAGTCAGTATGCAATGCTGTCATCATAGCAGGTCCCACCACAGTCAGTATGCACTGCTGTAATCATAGCAGGTACCACGACAATATGCAGTGCTGTAATCATAGCAGGTACCGAAACAGCAGTTTCCACTGCTGTAATCATAGCAGGTACCACCAGTCAGTATGCACTGCTGTAATCATAGCAGGTACCACAGTAAGTATGCACTGCTGTAATCATAGCAGGATACCACCACTGTCAGCATGCAATACTGTAGTCATAGCAGGAAACCACCAGTCAGCATGCAATGCTGTAGTCATAGCAGGAGACCACCGCAGTCAGTATGCAATGCTGTAGTCATAGCAGGATACCACCACTGTCAGTATGCAATGCTGTAGTCATAGCAGGATACCACCACAGTCAGTATGCAATGCTGTAGTCATAGCAGGACACCACCAGTCAGCATGCAATGCTGTAGTCATAGCAGGATACTACCACAGTCAGGATGCAATGCTGTAATCACAGCAGGATACCACCACAGTCAGTATGCAATGCTGTAGTCATAGCAGGATATCATCATAGTCAGCATGCACTGCTATAGTCATAGCAGGATACAACCACAGTCAGCATGCAATGCTGAAGTCATAGCAGGATACAACGGCAGTCAGCATGCAATGCTGTAGTCATAGCAGGAGACCACCGCAGTCAGTATGCAATGCTGTAGTCATAGCAGGATACCACCACAGTCAGTATGCAATGCTGTAGTCATTGCAGGACACCACCAGTCAGCATGCAATGCTGTAGTCATAGCAGGATACTACCACAGTCAGCATGCAATGCTGTAGTCATAGCAGGATACCACCACAGTCAGCATGCAATGCTGTAGTCATAGCAGGATACCACCACAGTCAGCATGCAATGCTGTAGTCATAGCAGGATACCACCACAGTCAGCATGTAATGCTGTAGTCATAGCAGGATACCACCACAGTCAGCATACAATGCTGTAGTCATAGCAGGATACCACCAAAGTCAGCATGCAATGCTTGAGTCATAGCAGGAAACGACCACAGTCAGCATGCAATGCTGTAGTCATAGCAGGATACCACCACAGTCAGCAAGCAATGCTGTAGTCATAGCAGGATACCACCACAGTCAGCATGCAATGCTGTAGTCATTGCAGGATACCAAGACAGTCAGCATGCAATGCTGTAGTCATAGCAGGATACAACCACAGTCATCATGCAATGCTGTAGTCATAGCAGGATACCACCGCAGTCAGTATGCAATGCTGTAGTCATAGCAGGATACCACCACAGTCAGCATGCAATGCTGTAGTCATTGCAGGATACCACCACAGTCAGCATGCAATGCTGTAGTCAAAGCAGGATACAACCACAGTCAGCATGCAATGCTGTAGTCATAGCAGGATACCACCACAGTCAGTATGCAATGCTGTCATCATAGCAGGTCCCACCACAGTCAGTATGCACTGCTGTAATCATAGCAGGTACCACGACAATATGCACTGCTGTAATCATAGCAGGTACCACAACAGCAGTTTCCACTGCTGTAATCATAGCAGGTACCACCAGTCAGTATGCACTGCTGTAATCATAGCAGGTACCACAGTAAGTATGCACTGCTGTAATCATAGCAGGATACCACCACCGTCAGCATGCATTACTGTAGTCATAGGAGGAAACCACCAGTCAGCATGCAATGCTGTAGTCATAGCAGGAGACCACCGCAGTCAGTATGCAATGCTGTAGTCATAGCAGGATACCACCACTGTCAGTATGCAATGCTGTAGTCATAGCAGGACACCACCAGTCAGCATGCAATGCTGTAGTCAAAGCAGGATACCACCACAGTCAGGATGCAATGCTGTAATCATAGCAGAATACCACCACAGTCAGTATGCAATGCTGTAGTCATAGCAGGATATCACCATAGTCAGCATGCACTGCTATAGTCATAGCAGGATACAACCACAGTCAGCATGCAATGCTGAAGTCATAGCAGGATACAACGGCAGTCAGCATGCAATGCTGTAGTCATAGCAGGATACCAACGCAGTCAGTATGCAATGCTGTAGTCAAAGCAGGATACCACTACCGTCAGTATGCAATGCTGTAGTCATAGCAGGATACCACCACAGTCAGCATGCGATGGTGTAGTCATAGCAGGATACCACCACCGTCAGTATGCAATGATGTAGTCATAGCAGGATACCACCACAGTCAGCATGTAATGCTGTAGTCATAGCAGGATACCTCCACAGTCAGCATACAATGCTGTAGTCATAGCAGGATACCAACACAGTCAGCATGCAATGCTTGAGTCATAGCAGGAAACGACCACAGTCAGCATGCAATGCTGTAGTCATAGCAGGATACCACCACAGTCAGCACGCAATGCTGTAGTCATAGCAGGATACCACCACAGTCAGCATGCAATGCTGTAGTCATAGCAGGATATCACCACAGTCAGCATCACAATGCTGTAGTCATAGCAGGATACCACCATAGTCAGCATGCACTGCTATAGTCATAGCAGGAAACCACCAGTCTGCATGCAATGCTGTAGTCATAGCAGGAGACCACCGCAGTCAGTATGCAATGCTGTAGTCATAGCAAGATACCACCACTGTCAGTATGCAATGCTGTAGTCATAGCAGGATACCACCACAGTCAGTATGCAATGCTGTAGTCATAGCAGGACACCACCAGTCAGCATGCAATGCTGTAGTCATAGCAGGATACTACCACAGTCAGGATGCAATGCTGTAATCACAGCAGGATACCACCACAGTCAGTATGCAATGCTGTAGTCATAGCAGGATATCACCATAGTCAGCATGCACTGCTATAGTCATAGCAGGATACAACCACAGTTAGCATGCAATGCTGAAGTCATAGCAGGATACAACGGCAGTCAGCATGCAATGCTGTAGTCATAGCAGGAGACCACCGCAGTCAGTATGCAATGCTGTAGTCATAGCAGGATACCACCACAGTCAGTATGCAATGCTGTAGTCATTGCAGGACACCACCAGTCAGCATGCAATGCTGTAGTCATAGCAGGATACTACCACAGTCAGCATGCAATGCTGTAGTCATAGCAGGATACCACCACAGTCAGCATGCAATGCTGTAGTCATAGCAGGATACCACCACAGTCAGCATGCAATGCTGTAGTCATAGCAGGATACCACCACAGTCAGCATGTAATGCTGTAGTCATAGCAGGATACCACCACAGTCAGCATACAATGCTGTAGTCATAGCAGGATACCACCAAAGTCAGCATGCAATGCTTGAGTCATAGCAGGAAACGACCACAGTCAGCATGCAATGCTGTAGTCATAGCAGGATACCACCACAGTCAGCAAGCAATGCTGTAGTCATAGCAGGATACCACCACAGTCAGCATGCAATGCTGTAGTCATTGCAGGATACCACCACAGTCAGCATGCAATGCTGTAGTCATAGCAGGATACAACCACAGTCATCATGCAATGCTGTAGTCATAGCAGGATACCACCGCAGTCAGTATGCAATGCTGTAGTCATAGCAGGATACCACCACAGTCAGCATGCAATGCTGTAGTCATTGCAGGATACCACCACAGTCAGCATGCAATGCTGTAGTCAAAGCAGGATACAACCACAGTCAGCATGCAATGCTGTAGTCATAGCAGGATACCACCACAGTCAGTATGCAATGCTGTCATCATAGCAGGTCCCACCACAGTCAGTATGCACTGCTGTAATCATAGCAGGTACCACGACAATATGCACTGCTGTAATCATAGCAGGTACCACAACAGCAGTTTCCACTGCTGTAATCATAGCAAGTACCACCAGTCAGTATGCACTGCTGTAATCATAGCAGGTACCACAGTAAGTATGCACTGCTGTAATCATAGCAGGATACCACCACCGTCAGCATGCATTACTGTAGTCATAGGAGGAAACCACCAGTCAGCATGCAATGCTGTAGTCATAGCAGGAGACCACCGCAGTCAGTATGCAATGCTGTAGTCATAGCAGGATACCACCACTGTCAGTATGCAATGCTGTAGTCATAGCAGGACACCACCAGTCAGCATGCAATGCTGTAGTCAAAGCAGGATACCACCACAGTCAGGATGCAATGCTGTAATCATAGCAGAATACCACCACAGTCAGTATGCAATGCTGTAGTCATAGCAGGATATCACCATAGTCAGCATGCACTGCTATAGTCATAGCAGGATACAACCACAGTCAGCATGCAATGCTGAAGTCATAGCAGGATACAACGGCAGTCAGCATGCAATGCTGTAGTCATAGCAGGATACCAACGCAGTCAGTATGCAATGCTGTAGTCAAAGCAGGATACCACTACCGTCAGTATGCAATGCTGTAGTCATAGCAGGATACCACCACAGTCAGCATGCGATGGTGTAGTCATAGCAGGATACCACCACCGTCAGTATGCAATGATGTAGTCATAGCAGGATACCACCACAGTCAGCATGTAATGCTGTAGTCATAGCAGGATACCTCCACAGTCAGCATACAATGCTGTAGTCATAGCAGGATACCAACACAGTCAGCATGCAATGCTTGAGTCATAGCAGGAAACGACCACAGTCAGCATGCAATGCTGTAGTCATAGCAGGATACCACCACAGTCAGCACGCAATGCTGTAGTCATAGCAGGATACCACCACAGTCAGCATGCAATGCTGTAGTCATAGCAGGATACCACCACAGTCAGCATCACAATGCTGTAGTCATAGCAGGATACCACCATAGTCAGCATGCACTGCTATAGTCATAGCAGGATACCACCACAGTCAGCATGCAATGCTGTAGTCATAGCAGGATACAACTACAGTCAGCATGCAATGCTGTAGTCATAGCAGGATACCACCGCAGTCAGTATGCAATGCTGTAGTCATAGCAGGATACCACCACAGTAAGCATGAAATGCTGTAGTCATAGCAGGATACCACCACAGTCAGCATGCAATGCTGTAGTCATAGCAGGATACCACCACAGTGAGCATGCACTGCTATAGTCATAGCAGGATACAACCACAGTCAGCATGCAATGCTCTAGTCATAGCAGGATACCACCACAGTCAGCATGCAATGCTGTAGTCATAGCAGGATACATCCACAGTCAGCATGCAATGCTGTAGTCATAGCAGGATACCACCACAGTCAGCATACAATGCTGTAGTCATAGCAGGATACAACCACAGTCAGCATGCAATGCTGTAGTCATAGCAGGATACCACCACAGTCAGTATGCAATGCTGTCATCATAGCAGGTCCCACCACAGTCAGTATGCACTGCTGTAATCATAGCAGGTACCACGACAATATGCAGTGCTGTAATCATAGCAGGTACCACAACAGCAGTTTCCACTGCTGTAATCATAGCAGGTACCACCAGTCAGTATGCACTGCTGTAATCATAGCAGGTACCACAGTAAGTATGCACTGCTGTAATCATAGCAGGATACCACCACCGTCAGCATGCAATACTGTAGTCATAGCAGGAAACCACCAGTCAGCATGCAATGCTGTAGTCATAGCAGGAGACCACCGCAGTCAGTATGCAATGCTGTAGTCATAGCAGGATACAACCACTGTCAGTATGCAATGCTGTAGTCATAGCAGGATACCACCACAGTCAGTATGCAATGCTGTAGTCATAGCAGGACACCACCAGTCAGCATGCAATGCTGTAGTCATAGCAGGATACTACCACAGTCAGGATGCAATGCTGTAATCACAGCAGGATACCACCACAGTCAGTATGCAATGCTGTAGTCATAGCAGGATATCACCATAGTCAGCATGCACTGCTATAGTCATAGCAGGATACAACCACAGTCAGCATGCAATTCTGAAGTCATAGCAGGATACAACGGCAGTCAGCATGCAATGCTGTAGTCATAGCAGGAGACCACCGCAGTCAGTATGCAATGCTGTAGTCATAGCAGGATACCACCACAGTCAGTATGCAATGCTGTAGTCATTGCAGGACACCACCAGTCAGCATGCAATGCTGTAGTCATAGCAGGATACTACCACAGTCAGCATGCAATGCTGTAGTCATAGCAGGATACCACCACAGTCAGCATGCAATGCTGTAGTCATAGCAGGATACCACCACAGTCAGCATGCAATGCTGTAGTCATAGCAGGATACCACCACAGTCAGCATGTAATGCTGTCATCATAGCAGGTCCCACCACAGTCAGTATGCACTGCTGTAATCATAGCAGGTACCACGACAATATGCACTGCTGTAATCATAGCAGGTACCACAACAGCAGTTTCCACTGCTGTAATCATAGCAGGTACCACCAGTCAGTATGCACTGCTGTAATCATAGCAGGTACCACAGTAAGTATGCACTGCTGTAATCATAGCAGGATACCACCACCGTCAGCATGCATTACTGTAGTCATAGGAGGAAACCACCAGTCAGCATGCAATGCTGTAGTCATAGCAGGAGACCACCGCAGTCAGTATGCAATGCTGTAGTCATAGCAGGATACCACCACTGTCAGTATGCAATGCTGTAGTCATAGCAGGACACCACCAGTCAGCATGCAATGCTGTAGTCAAAGCAGGATACCACCACAGTCAGGATGCAATGCTGTAATCATAGCAGAATACCACCACAGTCAGTATGCAATGCTGTAGTCATAGCAGGATATCACCATAGTCAGCATGCACTGCTATAGTCATAGCAGGATACAACCACAGTCAGCATGCAATGCTGAAGTCATAGCAGGATACAACGGCAGTCAGCATGCAATGCTGTAGTCATAGCAGGATACCAACGCAGTCAGTATGCAATGCTGTAGTCAAAGCAGGATACCACTACCGTCAGTATGCAATGCTGTAGTCATAGCAGGATACCACCACAGTCAGCATGCGATGGTGTAGTCATAGCAGGATACCACCACCGTCAGTATGCAATGATGTAGTCATAGCAGGATACCACCACAGTCAGCATGCAATGCTGTAGTCATAGCAGGATACCTCCACAGTCAGCATACAATGCTGTAGTCATAGCAGGATACCAACACAGTCAGCATGCAATGCTTGAGTCATAGCAGGAAACGACCACAGTCAGCATGCAATGCTGTAGTCATAGCAGGTTACCACCACAGTCAGCACGCAATGCTGTAGTCATAGCAGGATACCACCACAGTCAGCATCACAATGCTGTAGTCATAGCAGGATACCACCATAGTCAGCATGCACTGCTATAGTCATAGCAGGATACCACCACAGTCAGCATGCAATGCTGTAGTCATAGCAGGATACAACTACAGTCAGCATGCAATGCTGTAGTCATAGCAGGATACCACCGCAGTCAGTATGCAATGCTGTAGTCATAGCAGGATACCACCACAGTCAGCATGAAATGCTGTAGTCATAGCAGGATACCACCACAGTCAGCATGCAATGCTGTAGTCATAGCAGGATACCACCACAGTGAGCATGCACTGCTATAGTCATAGCAGGATACAACCACAGTCAGCATGCAATGCTCTAGTCATAGCAGGATACCACCACAGTCAGCATGCAATGCTGTAGTCATAGCAGGATACATCCACAGTCAGCATGCAATGCTGTAGTCATAGCAGGATACCACCACAGTCAGCATACAATGCTGTAGTCATAGCAGGATACAACCACAGTCAGCATGCAATGCTGTAGTCATAGCAGGATACCACCACAGTCAGTATGCAATGCTGTCATCATAGCAGGTCCCACCACAGTCAGTATGCACTGCTGTAATCATAGCAGGTACCACGACAATATGCAGTGCTGTAATCATAGCAGGTACCACAACAGCAGTTTCCACTGCTGTAATCATAGCAGGTACCACCAGTCAGTATGCACTGCTGTAATCATAGCAGGTACCACAGTAAGTATGCACTGCTGTAATCATAGCAGGATACCACCACCGTCAGCATGCAATACTGTAGTCATAGCAGGAAACCACCAGTCAGCATGCAATGCTGTAGTCATAGCAGGAGACCACCGCAGTCAGTATGCAATGCTGTAGTCATAGCAGGATACCACCACTGTCAGTATGCAATGCTGTAGTCATAGCAGGATACCACCACAGTCAGTATGCAATGCTGTAGTCATAGCAGGACACCACCAGTCAGCATGCAATGCTGTAGTCATAGCAGGATACTACCACGGTCAGGATGCAATGCTGTAATCACAGCAGGATACCACCACAGTCAGTATGCAATGCTGTAGTCATAGCAGGATATCACCATAGTCAGCATGCACTGCTATAGTCATAGCAGGATACAACCACAGTCAGCATGCAATGCTGAAGTCATAGCAGGATACAACGGCAGTCAGCATGCAATGCTGTAGTCATAGCAGGATACCACCGCAGTCAGTATGCAATGCTGTAGTCATAGCAGGATACCACTACCGTCAGTATGCAATGCTGTAGTCATAGCAGGATACCACCACAGTCAGCATGCGATGCTGTAGTCATAGCAGGATACCACCACCGTCAGTATGCAATGCTGTAGTCATAGCAGGATACCACCACAGTCAGCATGTAATGCTGTAGTCACAGCAGGATACCACCACAGTCAGCATACAATGCTGTAGTCATAGCAGGATACCACCACAGTAAGCATGCAATGCTTGAGTCATAGCAGGAAACGACCACAGTCAGCATGCAATGCTGTAGTCATAGCAGGTTACCACCACAGTCAGAACGCAATGCTGTAGTCATAGCAGGATACCACCACAGTCAGCATGCAATGCTGTAATCATAGCAGGATACCACCACAGTCAGCATCGCAATGCTGTAGTCATAGCAGGATACCACCATAGTCAGCATGCACTGCTATAGTCATAACAGGATACCACCACAGTCAGCATGCAATGCTGTAGTCATAGCAGGATACAACTACAGTCAGCATGCAATGCTGTAGTCATAGCTGGATACCACCGCAGTCAGTATGCAATGCTGAAGTTATAGAAGGATACCACTGCAGTCAGTATGCAATGCTGTAGTCATAGCAGGATACCACCACAGTGAGCATGCACAGCTATAGTCACAGCAGGATACCACCACAGTCAGCATACAATGCTGTAGTCATAGCAGGATACAACCACAGTCAGCATGCAATGCTGTAGTCATAGCAGGATACCACCACAGTCAGTATGCAATGCTGTCATCATAGCAGGTCCCACCACAGTCAGTATGCACTGCTGTAATCATAGCAGGTACCACGACAATATGCAGTGCTGTAATCATAGCAGTTACCTCAACAGCAGTTTCCACTGCTGTAATCATAGCAGGTACCACCAGTCAGTATGCACTGCTGTAATCTTAGCAGGTACCACAGTAAGTATGCACTGCTGTAATCATAGCAGGATACCACCACCGTCAGCATGCAATACTGTAGTCATAGCAGGAAACCACCAGTCAGCATGCAATGCTGTAGTCATAGCAGGAGACCACCGCAGTCAGTATGCAATGCTGTAGTCATAGCAGGATACCACCACTGTCAGTATGCAATGCTGTAGTCATAGCAGGATACCACCACAGTCAGTATGCAATGCTGTAGTCATAGCAGGACACCACCAGTCAGCATGCAATGCTGTAGTCATAGCAGGATACCACCACAGTCAGCATGTAATGCTGTAGTCACAGCAGGATACCACCACAGTCAGCATACAATGCTGTAGTCATAGCAGGATACCACCACAGTCAGCATGCAATGCTTGAGTCATAGCAGGAAACGACCACAGTCAGCATGCAATGCTGTAGTCATAGCAGGTTACCACCACAGTCAGAACGCAATGCTGTAGTCATAGCAGGATACCACCACAGTCAGCATGCAATGCTGTAATCATAGCAGGATACCACCACAGTCAGCATCGCAATGCTGTAGTCATAGCAGGATACCACCATAGTCAGCATGCACCGCTATAGTCATAACAGGATACCACCACAGTCAGCATGCAATGCTGTAGTCATAGCAGGATACAACTACAGTCAGCATGCAATGCTGTAGTCATAGCTGGATACCACCGCAGTCAGTATGCAATGCTGAAGTTATAGAAGGATACCACTGCAGTCAGTATGCAATGCTGTAGTCATAGCAGGATACCACCACAGTGAGCATGCACAGCTATAGTCATAGCAGGATACAACCACAGTCAGCATGCAATAGTGTAGTCATAGCAGGATACCACCACAGTCAGCATGCAATGCTGTAGTCATAGCAGGATACATCCACAGTCAGCATGCAATGCTGTAGTCATAGCAGGATACCACCACAGTCAGCATACAATGCTGTAGTCATAGCAGGATACAACCACAGTCAGCATGCAATGCTGTAGTCATAGCAGGATACCACCACAGTCAGTATGCAATGCTGTCATCATAGCAGGTCCCAACACAGTCAGTATGCACTGCTGTAATCATAGCAGGTACCATGACAATATGCAGTGCTGTAATCATAGCAGGTACCACAACAGCAGTTTCCACTGCTGTAATCATAGCAGGTACCACCAGTCAGTATGCACTGCTGTAATCATAGCAGGTACCACAGTAAGTATGCACTGCTGTAATCATAGCAGGATACCACCACCGTCAGCATGCAATACTGTAGTCATAGCAGGAAACCACCAGTCAGCATGCAATGCTGTAGTCATAGCAGGAGACCACCACAGTCAGTATGCAATGCTGTAGTCATAGCAGGATACCACCACTGTCAGTATGCAATGCTGTAGTCATAGCAGGATACCACCACAGTCAGTATGCAATGCTGTAGTCATAGCAGGACACCACCAGTCAGCATGCAATGCTGTAGTCATAGCAGGATACTACCACATTCAGGATGCAATGCTGTAATCACAGCAGGATCCCACCACAGTCAGTATGCAATGCTGTAGTCATAGCAGGATATCACCATAGTCAGCATGCACTGCTATAGTCATAGCAGGATACAACCACAGTCAGCATGCAATGCTGAAGTCATAGCAGGATACAACGGCAGTCAGCATGCAATGCTGTAGTCATAGCAGGAGACCCCCGCAGTCAGTATGCAATGCTGTAGTCATAGCAGGATACCACCACAGTCAGTATGCAATGCTGTAGTCATTGCAGGACACCACCAGTCAGCATGCAATGCTGTAGTCATAGCAGGATACTACCACAGTCAGCATGCAATGCTGTAGTCATAGCAGGATACCACCACAGTCAGCATGCAATGCTGTAGTCATAGCAGGATACCACCACAGTCAGCATGCAATGCTGTAGTCATAGCAGGATACCACCACAGTCAGCATGTAATGCTGTAGTCATAGCAGGATACCACCACAGTCAGCATACAATGCTGTAGTCATAGCAGGATACCACCAAAGTCAGCATGCAATGCTTGAGTCATAGCAGGAAACGACCACAGTCAGCATGCAATGCTGTAGTCATAGCAGGATACCACCACAGTCAGCAAGCAATGCTGTAGTCATAGCAGGATACCACCACAGTCAGCATGCAATGCTGTAGTCATTGCAGGATACCACCACAGTCAGCATGCAATGCTGTAGTCATAGCAGGATACAACCACAGTCATCATGCAATGCTGTAGTCATAGCAGGATACCACTGCAGTCAGTATGCAATGCTGTAGTCATAGCAGGACACCACCAGTCAGCATGCAATGCTGTAGTCAAAGCAGGATACCACCACAGTCAGGATGCAATGCTGTAATCATAGCAGAATACCACCACAGTCAGTATGCAATGCTGTAGTCATAGCAGGATATCACCATAGTCAGCATGCACTGCTATAGTCATAGCAGGATACAACCACAGTCAGCATGCAATGCTGAAGTCATAGCAGGATACAACGGCAGTCAGCATGCAATGCTGTAGTCATAGCAGGATACCAACGCAGTCAGTATGCAATGCTGTAGTCAAAGCAGGATACCACTACCGTCAGTATGCAATGCTGTAGTCATAGCAGGATACCACCACAGTCAGCATGCGATGGTGTAGTCATAGCAGGATACCACCACCGTCAGTATGCAATGATGTAGTCATAGCAGGATACCACCACAGTCAGCATGTAATGCTGTAGTCATAGCAGGATACCTCCACAGTCAGCATACAATGCTGTAGTCATAGCAGGATACCACCACAGTCAGCATGCAATGCTTGAGTCATAGCAGGAAACGACCACAGTCAGCATGCAATGCTGTAGTCATAGCAGGATACCACCACAGTCAGCACGCAATGCTGTAGTCATAGCAGGATACCACCACAGTCAGCATGCAATGCTGTAGTCATAGCAGGATACCACCACAGTCAGCATCACAATGCTGTAGTCATAGCAGGATACCACCATAGTCAGCATGCACTGCTATAGTCATAGCAGGATACCACCACAGTCAGCATGCAATGCTGTAGTCATAGCAGGATACAACTACAGTCAGCATGCAATGCTGTAGTCATAGCAGGATACCACCGCAGTCAGTATGCAATGCTGAAGTTATAGAAGGATACCACTGCAGTCAGTATGCAATGCTGTAGTCATAGCAGGATACCACCACAGTCAGCATGAAATGCTGTAGTCATAGCAGGATACCACCACAGTCAGCATGCAATGCTGTAGTCATAGCAGGATACCACCACAGTGAGCATGCACTGCTATAGTCATAGCAGGATACAACCACAGTCAGCATGCAATGCTCTAGTCATAGCAGGATACCACCACAGTCAGCATACAATGCTGTAGTCATAGCAGGATACCACCACAGTCAGTATGCAATGCTGTCATCATAGCAGGTCCCACCACAGTCAGTATGCACTGCTGTAATCATAGCAGGTACCACGACAATATGCAGTGCTGTAATCATAGCAGGTACCACAACAGCAGTTTCCACTGCTGTAATCATAGCAGGTACCACCAGTCAGTATGCACTGCTGTAATCATAGCAGGTACCACAGTAAGTATGCACTGCTGTAATCATAGCAGGATACCACCACCGTCAGCATGCAATACTGTAGTCATAGCAGGAAACCACCAGTCAGCATGCAATGCTGTAGTCATAGCAGGAGACCACCGCAGTCAGTATGCAATGCTGTAGTCATAGCAGGATACCACCACTGTCAGTATGCAATGCTGTAGTCATAGCAGGATACCACCACAGTCAGTATGCAATGCTGTAGTCATAGCAGGACACCACCAGTCAGCATGCAATGCTGTAGTCATAGCAGGATACTACCACAGTCAGGATGCAATGCTGTAATCACAGCAGGATACCACCACAGTCAGTATGCAATGCTGTAGTCATAGCAGGATATCACCATAGTCAGCATGCACTGCTATAGTCATAGCAGGATACAACCACAGTCAGCATGCAATGCTGAAGTCATAGCAGGATACAACGGCAGTCAGCATGCAATGCTGTAGTCATAGCAGGATACCACCGCAGTCAGTATGCAATGCTGTAGTCATAGCAGGATACCACTACCGTCAGTATGCAATGCTGTAGTCATAGCAGGATACCACCACAGTCAGCATGCGATGCTGTAGTCATAGCAGGATACCACCACCGTCAGTATGCAATGCTGTAGTCATAGCAGGATACCACCACAGTCAGCATGTAATGCTGTAGTCACAGCAGGATACCACCACAGTCAGCATACAATGCTGTAGTCATAGCAGGATACCACCACAGTCAGCATGCAATGCTTGAGTCATAGCAGGAAACGACCACAGTCAGCATGCAATGCTGTAGTCATAGCAGGTTACCACCACAGTCAGAACGCAATGCTGTAGTCATAGCAGGATACCACCACAGTCAGCATGCAATGCTGTAATCATAGCAGGATACCACCACAGTCAGCATCGCAATGCTGTAGTCATAGCAGGATACCACCATAGTCAGCATGCACTGCTATAGTCATAACAGGATACCACCACAGTCAGCATGCAATGCTGTAGTCATAGCAGGATACAACTACAGTCAGCATGCAATGCTGTAGTCATAGCTGGATACCACCGCAGTCAGTATGCAATGATGAAGTTATAGAAGGATACCACTGCAGTCAGTATGCAATGCTGTAGTCATAGCAGGATACCACCACAGTGAGCATGCACAGCTATAGTCACAGCAGGATACAACCACAGTCAGCATGCAATGCTGTAGTCATAGCAGGATACCACCACAGTCAGCATGCAATGCTGTAGTCATAGCAGGATACATCCACAGTCAGCATGCAATACTGTAGTCATAGCAGGATACCACCACAGTCAGCATACAATGCTGTAGTCATAGCAGGATACAACCACAGTCAGCATGCAATGCTGTAGTCATAGCAGGATACCACCACAGTCAGTATGCAATGCTGTCATCATAGCAGGTCCCACCACAGTCAGTATGCACTGCTGTAATCATAGCAGGTACCACGACAATATGCAGTGCTGTAATCATAGCAGTTACCTCAACAGCAGTTTCCACTGCTGTAATCATAGCAGGTACCACCAGTCAGTATGCACTGCTGTAATCATAGCAGGTACCACAGTAAGTATGCACTGCTGTAATCATAGCAGGATACCACCACCGTCAGCATGCAATACTGTAGTCATAGCAGGAAACCACCAGTCAGCATGCAATGCTGTAGTCATAGCAGGAGACCACCGCAGTCAGTATGCAATGCTGTAGTCATAGCAGGATACCACCACTGTCAGTATGCAATGCTGTAGTCATAGCAGGATACCACCACAGTCAGTATGCAATGCTGTAGTCATAGCAGGACACCACCAGTCAGCATGCAATGCTGTAGTCATAGCAGGATACTACCACAGTCAGGATGCAATGCTGTAATCACAGCAGGATACCACCAAAGTCAGTATGCAATGCTGTAGTCATAGCAGGATATCACCATAGTCAGCATGCACTGCTATAGTCATAGCAGGATACAACCACAGTCAGCATGCAATGCTGAAGTCATAGCAGGATACAACGGCATTCAGCATGCAATGCTGTAGTCATAGCAGGAGACCACCGCAGTCAGTATGCAATGCTGTAGTCAAAGCAGGATACCACCACTGTCAGTATGCAATGCTGTAGTCATAGCAGGATACCACCACAGTCAGTATGCAATTCTGTAGTCATAGCAGGACACCACCAGTCAGCATGCAATGCTGTAGTCATAGCAGGATACTACCACAGTCAGGATGCAATGCTGTAATCACAGCAGGATACCACCACAGTCAGTATGCAATGCTGTAGTCATAGCAGGATATCACCATAGTCAGCATGCACTGCTATAGTAATAGCAGGATACAACCACAGTCAGCATGCAATGCTGAAGTCATAGCAGGATACAACGGCAGTCAGCATGCAATGCTGTAGTCATAGCAGGATACCACCGCAGTCAGTATGCAATGCTGTAGTCATGGCAGGATACCACTACCGTCAGTATGCAATGCTGTAGTCATAGCAGGATACCACCACAGTCAGCATGCGATGCTGTAGTCATAGCAGGATACCACCACCGTCAGTATGCAATGCTGTAGTCATAGCAGGATACCACCACAGTCAGCATGTAATGCTGTAGTCATAGCAGGATACCACCACAGTCAGCATACAATGCTGTAGTCATAGCAGGATACCACCACAGTCAGCATGCAATGCTTGAGTCATAGCAGGAAACGACCACAGTCAGCATGCAATGCTGTAGTCATAGCAGGTTACCACCACAGTCAGAACGCAATGCTGTAGTCATAGCAGGATACCACCACAGTCAGCATGCAATGCTGTAATCATAGCAGGATACCACCACAGTCAGCATCGCAATGCTGTAGTCATAGCAGGATACCACCATAGTCAGCATGCACTGCTATAGTCATAACAGGATACCACCACAGTCAGCATGCAATGCTGTAGTCATAGCAGGATACAAATACAGTCAGCATGCAATGCTGTAGTCATAGCTGGATACCACCGCAGTCAGTATGCAATGCTGAAGTTATAGAAGGATACCACTGCAGTCAGTATGCAATGCTGTAGTCATAGCAGGATACCACCACAGTGAGCATGCACAGCTATAGTCATAGCAGGATACAACCACAGTCAGCATGCAATGCTGTAGTCATAGCAGGATACCACCACAGTCAGCATGCAATGCTGTAGTCATAACAGGATACATCCACAGTCAGCATGCAATGCTGTAGTCATAGCAGGATACCACCACAGTCAGCATACAATGCTGTAGTCATAGCAGGATACAACCACAGTCAGCATGCAATGCTGTAGTCATAGCAGGATACCACCACAGTCAGTATGCAATGCTGTCATCATAGCAGGTCCCACCACAGTCAGTATGCACTGCTGTAATCATAGCAGGTACCACGACAATATGCAGTGCTGTAATCATAGCAGGTACCACAACAGCAGTTTCCACTGCTGTAATCATAGCAGGTACCACCAGTCAGTATGCACTGCTGTAATCATAGCAGGTACCACAGTAAGTATGCACTGCTGTAATCATAGCAGGATACCACCACCGTCAGCATGCAATACTGTAGTCATAGCAGGAAACCACCAGTCAGCATGCAATGCTGTAGTCATAGCAGGAGACCACCGCAGTCAGTATGCAATGCTGTAGTCATAGCAGGATACCACCACTGTCAGTATGCAATGCTGTAGTCATAGCAGGATACCACCACAGTCACTATGCAATGCTGTAGTCATAGCAGGACACCACCAGTCAGCATGCAATGCTGTAGTCATAGCAGGATACTACCACAGTCAGGATGCAATGCTGTAATCACAGCAGGATACCACCACAGTCAGTATGCAATGCTGTAGTCATAGCAGGATATCACCATAGTCAGCATGCACTGCTATAGTCATAGCAGGATACAACCACAGTCAGCATGCAATGCTGAAGTCATAGCAGGATACAACGGCAGTCAGCATGCAATGCTGTAGTCATAGCAGGATACCACCAGTCAGCATGCAATGCTGTAGTCATAGCAGGATACTACCACGGTCAGGATGCAATGCTGTAATCACAGCAGGATACCACCACAGTCAGTATGCAATGCTGTAGTCATAGCAGGATATCACCATAGTCAGCATGCACTGCTATAGTCATAGCAGGATACAACCACAGTCAGCATGCAATGCTGAAGTCATAGCAGGATACAACGGCAGTCAGCATGCAATGCTGTAGTCATAGCAGGATACCACCGCAGTCAGTATGCAATGCTGTAGTCATAGCAGGATACCACTACCGTCAGTATGCAATGCTGTAGTCATAGCAGGATACCACCACAGTCAGCATGCGATGCTGTAGTCATAGCAGGATACCACCACCGTCAGTATGCAATGCTGTAGTCATAGCAGGATACCACCACAGTCAGCATGTAATGCTGTAGTCACAGCAGGATACCACCACAGTCAGCATACAATGCTGTAGTCATAGCAGGATACCACCACAGTAAGCATGCAATGCTTGAGTCATAGCAGGAAACGACCACAGTCAGCATGCAATGCTGTAGTCATAGCAGGTTACCACCACAGTCAGAACGCAATGCTGTAGTCATAGCAGGATACCACCACAGTCAGCATGCAATGCTGTAATCATAGCAGGATACCACCACAGTCAGCATCGCAATGCTGTAGTCATAGCAGGATACCACCATAGTCAGCATGCACTGCTATAGTCATAACAGGATACCACCACAGTCAGCATGCAATGCTGTAGTCATAGCAGGATACAACTACAGTCAGCATGCAATGCTGTAGTCATAGCTGGATACCACCGCAGTCAGTATGCAATGCTGAAGTTATAGAAGGATACCACTGCAGTCAGTATGCAATGCTGTAGTCATAGCAGGATACCACCACAGTGAGCATGCACAGCTATAGTCACAGCAGGATACCACCACAGTCAGCATACAATGCTGTAGTCATAGCAGGATACAACCACAGTCAGTATGCAATGCTGTAGTCATAGCAGGATACCACCACAGTCAGTATGCAATGCTGTCATCATAGCAGGTCCCACCACAGTCAGTATGCACTGCTGTAATCATAGCAGGTACCACGACAATATGCAGTGCTGTAATCATAGCAGTTACCTCAACAGCAGTTTCCACTGCTGTAATCATAGCAGGTACCACCAGTCAGTATGCACTGCTGTAATCTTAGCAGGTACCACAGTAAGTATGCACTGCTGTAATCATAGCAGGATACCACCACCGTCAGCATGCAATACTGTAGTCATAGAAGGAAACCACCAGTCAGCATGCAATGCTGTAGTCATAGCAGGAGACCACCGCAGTCAGTATGCAATGCTGTAGTCATAGCAGGATACCACCACTGTCAGTATGCAATGCTGTAGTCATAGCAGGATACCACCACAGTCAGTATGCAATGCTGTAGTCATAGCAGGACACCACCAGTCAGCATGCAATGCTGTAGTCATAGCAGGATACCACCACAGTCAGCATGTAATGCTGTAGTCACAGCAGGATACCACCACAGTCAGCATACAATGCTGTAGTCATAGCAGGATACCACCACAGTCAGCATGCAATGCTTGAGTCATAGCAGGAAACGACCACAGTCAGCATGCAATGCTGTAGTCATAGCAGGTTACCACCACAGTCAGAACGCAATGCTGTAGTCATAGCAGGATACCACCACAGTCAGCATGCAATGCTGTAATCATAGCAGGATACCACCACAGTCAGCATCGCAATGCTGTAGTCATAGCAGGATACCACCATAGTCAGCATGCACCGCTATAGTCATAACAGGATACCACCACAGTCAGCATGCAATGCTGTAGTCATAGCAGGATACAACTACAGTCAGCATGCAATGCTGTAGTCATAGCTGGATACCACCGCAGTCAGTATGCAATGCTGAAGTTATAGAAGGATACCACTGCAGTCAGTATGCAATGCTGTAGTCATAGCAGGATACCACCACAGTGAGCATGCACAGCTATAGTCATAGCAGGATACAACCACAGTCAGCATGCAATAGTGTAGTCATAGCAGGATACCACCACAGTCAGCATGCAATGCTGTAGTCATAGCAGGATACATCCACAGTCAGCATGCAATGCTGTAGTCATAGCAGGATACCACCACAGTCAGCATACAATGCTGTAGTCATAGCAGGATACAACCACAGTCAGCATGCAATGCTGTAGTCATAGCAGGATACCACCACAGTCAGTATGCAATGCTGTCATCATAGCAGGTCCCAACACAGTCAGTATGCACTGCTGTAATCATAGCAGGTACCATGACAATATGCAGTGCTGTAATCATAGCAGGTACCACAACAGCAGTTTCCACTGCTGTAATCATAGCAGGTACCACCAGTCAGTATGCACTGCTGTAATCATAGCAGGTACCACAGTAAGTATGCACTGCTGTAATCATAGCAGGATACCACCACCGTCAGCATGCAATACTGTAGTCATAGCAGGAAACCACCAGTCAGCATGCAATGCTGTAGTCATAGCAGGAGACCACCGCAGTCAGTATGCAATGCTGTAGTCATAGCAGGATACCACCACTGTCAGTATGCAATGCTGTAGTCATAGCAGGATACCACCACAGTCAGTATGCAATGCTGTAGTCATAGCAGGACACCACCAGTCAGCATGCAATGCTGTAGTCATAGCAGGATACTACCACATTCAGGATGCAATGCTGTAATCACAGCAGGATCCCACCACAGTCAGTATGCAATGCTGTAGTCATAGCAGGATATCACCATAGTCAGCATGCACTGCTATAGTCATAGCAGGATACAACCACAGTCAGCATGCAATGCTGAAGTCATAGCAGGATACAACGGCAGTCAGCATGCAATGCTGTAGTCATAGCAGGAGACCCCCGCAGTCAGTATGCAATGCTGTAGTCATAGCAGGATACCACCACAGTCAGTATGCAATGCTGTAGTCATTGCAGGACACCACCAGTCAGCATGCAATGCTGTAGTCATAGCAGGATACTACCACAGTCAGCATGCAATGCTGTAGTCATAGCAGGATACCACCACAGTCAGCATGCAATGCTGTAGTCATAGCAGGATACCACCACAGTCAGCATGCAATGCTGTAGTCATAGCAGGATACCACCACAGTCAGCATGTAATGCTGTAGTCATAGCAGGATACCACCACAGTCAGCATACAATGCTGTAGTCATAGCAGGATACCACCAAAGTCAGCATGCAATGCTTGAGTCATAGCAGGAAACGACCACAGTCAGCATGCAATGCTGTAGTCATAGCAGGATACCACCACAGTCAGCAAGCAATGCTGTAGTCATAGCAGGATACCACCACAGTCAGCATGCAATGCTGTAGTCATTGCAGGATACCACCACAGTCAGCATGCAATGCTGTAGTCATAGCAGGATACAACCACAGTCATCATGCAATGCTGTAGTCATAGCAGGATACCACTGCAGTCAGTATGCAATGCTGTAGTCATAGCAGGACACCACCAGTCAGCATGCAATGCTGTAGTCATAGCAGGATACTACCACATTCAGGATGCAATGCTGTAATCACAGCAGGATCCCACCACAGTCAGTATGCAATGCTGTAGTCATAGCAGGATATCACCATAGTCAGCATGCACTGCTATAGTCATAGCAGGATACAACCACAGTCAGCATGCAATGCTGAAGTCATAGCAGGATACAACGGCAGTCAGCATGCAATGCTGTAGTCATAGCAGGAGACCCCCGCAGTCAGTATGCAATGCTGTAGTCATAGCAGGATACCACCACAGTCAGTATGCAATGCTGTAGTCATTGCAGGACACCACCAGTCAGCATGCAATGCTGTAGTCATAGCAGGATACTACCACAGTCAGCATGCAATGCTGTAGTCATAGCAGGATACCACCACAGTCAGCATGCAATGCTGTAGTCATAGCAGGATACCACCACAGTCAGCATGCAATGCTGTAGTCATAGCAGGATACCACCACAGTCAGCATGTAATGCTGTAGTCATAGCAGGATACCACCACAGTCAGCATACAATGCTGTAGTCATAGCAGGATACCACCAAAGTCAGCATGCAATGCTTGAGTCATAGCAGGAAACGACCACAGTCAGCATGCAATGCTGTAGTCATAGCAGGATACCACCACAGTCAGCAAGCAATGCTGTAGTCATAGCAGGATACCACCACAGTCAGCATGCAATGCTGTAGTCATTGCAGGATACCACCACAGTCAGCATGCAATGCTGTAGTCATAGCAGGATACAACCACAGTCATCATGCAATGCTGTAGTCATAGCAGGATACCACTGCAGTCAGTATGCAATGCTGTAGTCATAGCAGGACACCACCAGTCAGCATGCAATGCTGTAGTCAAAGCAGGATACCACCACAGTCAGGATGCAATGCTGTAATCATAGCAGAATACCACCACAGTCAGTATGCAATGCTGTAGTCATAGCAGGATATCACCATAGTCAGCATGCACTGCTATAGTCATAGCAGGATACAACCACAGTCAGCATGCAATGCTGAAGTCATAGCAGGATACAACGGCAGTCAGCATGCAATGCTGTAGTCATAGCAGGATACCAACGCAGTCAGTATGCAATGCTGTAGTCAAAGCAGGATACCACTACCGTCAGTATGCAATGCTGTAGTCATAGCAGGATACCACCACAGTCAGCATGCGATGGTGTAGTCATAGCAGGATACCACCACCGTCAGTATGCAATGATGTAGTCATAGCAGGATACCACCACAGTCAGCATGTAATGCTGTAGTCATAGCAGGATACCTCCACAGTCAGCATACAATGCTGTAGTCATAGCAGGATACCACCACAGTCAGCATGCAATGCTTGAGTCATAGCAGGAAACGACCACAGTCAGCATGCAATGCTGTAGTCATAGCAGGATACCACCACAGTCAGCACGCAATGCTGTAGTCATAGCAGGATACCACCACAGTCAGCATGCAATGCTGTAGTCATAGCAGGATACCACCACAGTCAGCATCACAATGCTGTAGTCATAGCAGGATACCACCATAGTCAGCATGCACTGCTATAGTCATAGCAGGATACCACCACAGTCAGCATGCAATGCTGTAGTCATAGCAGGATACAACTACAGTCAGCATGCAATGCTGTAGTCATAGCAGGATACCACCGCAGTCAGTATGCAATGCTGAAGTTATAGAAGGATACCACTGCAGTCAGTATGCAATGCTGTAGTCATAGCAGGATACCACCACAGTCAGCATGAAATGCTGTAGTCATAGCAGGATACCACCACAGTCAGCATGCAATGCTGTAGTCATAGCAGGATACCACCACAGTGAGCATGCACTGCTATAGTCATAGCAGGATACAACCACAGTCAGCATGCAATGCTCTAGTCATAGCAGGATACCACCACAGTCAGCATACAATGCTGTAGTCATAGCAGGATACCACCACAGTCAGTATGCAATGCTGTCATCATAGCAGGTCCCACCACAGTCAGTATGCACTGCTGTAATCATAGCAGGTACCACGACAATATGCAGTGCTGTAATCATAGCAGGTACCACAACAGCAGTTTCCACTGCTGTAATCATAGCAGGTACCACCAGTCAGTATGCACTGCTGTAATCATAGCAGGTACCACAGTAAGTATGCACTGCTGTAATCATAGCAGGATACCACCACCGTCAGCATGCAATACTGTAGTCATAGCAGGAAACCACCAGTCAGCATGCAATGCTGTAGTCATAGCAGGAGACCACCGCAGTCAGTATGCAATGCTGTAGTCATAGCAGGATACCACCACTGTCAGTATGCAATGCTGTAGTCATAGCAGGATACCACCACAGTCAGTATGCAATGCTGTAGTCATAGCAGGACACCACCAGTCAGCATGCAATGCTGTAGTCATAGCAGGATACTACCACAGTCAGGATGCAATGCTGTAATCACAGCAGGATACCACCACAGTCAGTATGCAATGCTGTAGTCATAGCAGGATATCACCATAGTCAGCATGCACTGCTATAGTCATAGCAGGATACAACCACAGTCAGCATGCAATGCTGAAGTCATAGCAGGATACAACGGCAGTCAGCATGCAATGCTGTAGTCATAGCAGGATACCACCGCAGTCAGTATGCAATGCTGTAGTCATAGCAGGATACCACTACCGTCAGTATGCAATGCTGTAGTCATAGCAGGATACCACCACAGTCAGCATGCGATGCTGTAGTCATAGCAGGATACCACCACCGTCAGTATGCAATGCTGTAGTCATAGCAGGATACCACCACAGTCAGCATGTAATGCTGTAGTCACAGCAGGATACCACCACAGTCAGCATACAATGCTGTAGTCATAGCAGGATACCACCACAGTCAGCATGCAATGCTTGAGTCATAGCAGGAAACGACCACAGTCAGCATGCAATGCTGTAGTCATAGCAGGTTACCACCACAGTCAGAACGCAATGCTGTAGTCATAGCAGGATACCACCACAGTCAGCATGCAATGCTGTAATCATAGCAGGATACCACCACAGTCAGCATCGCAATGCTGTAGTCATAGCAGGATACCACCATAGTCAGCATGCACTGCTATAGTCATAACAGGATACCACCACAGTCAGCATGCAATGCTGTAGTCATAGCAGGATACAACTACAGTCAGCATGCAATGCTGTAGTCATAGCTGGATACCACCGCAGTCAGTATGCAATGATGAAGTTATAGAAGGATACCACTGCAGTCAGTATGCAATGCTGTAGTCATAGCAGGATACCACCACAGTGAGCATGCACAGCTATAGTCACAGCAGGATACAACCACAGTCAGCATGCAATGCTGTAGTCATAGCAGGATACCACCACAGTCAGCATGCAATGCTGTAGTCATAGCAGGATACATCCACAGTCAGCATGCAATACTGTAGTCATAGCAGGATACCACCACAGTCAGCATACAATGCTGTAGTCATAGCAGGATACAACCACAGTCAGCATGCAATGCTGTAGTCATAGCAGGATACCACCACAGTCAGTATGCAATGCTGTCATCATAGCAGGTCCCACCACAGTCAGTATGCACTGCTGTAATCATAGCAGGTACCACGACAATATGCAGTGCTGTAATCATAGCAGTTACCTCAACAGCAGTTTCCACTGCTGTAATCATAGCAGGTACCACCAGTCAGTATGCACTGCTGTAATCATAGCAGGTACCACAGTAAGTATGCACTGCTGTAATCATAGCAGGATACCACCACCGTCAGCATGCAATACTGTAGTCATAGCAGGAAACCACCAGTCAGCATGCAATGCTGTAGTCATAGCAGGAGACCACCGCAGTCAGTATGCAATGCTGTAGTCATAGCAGGATACCACCACTGTCAGTATGCAATGCTGTAGTCATAGCAGGATACCACCACAGTCAGTATGCAATGCTGTAGTCATAGCAGGACACCACCAGTCAGCATGCAATGCTGTAGTCATAGCAGGATACTACCACAGTCAGGATGCAATGCTGTAATCACAGCAGGATACCACCAAAGTCAGTATGCAATGCTGTAGTCATAGCAGGATATCACCATAGTCAGCATGCACTGCTATAGTCATAGCAGGATACAACCACAGTCAGCATGCAATGCTGAAGTCATAGCAGGATACAACGGCATTCAGCATGCAATGCTGTAGTCATAGCAGGAGACCACCGCAGTCAGTATGCAATGCTGTAGTCAAAGCAGGATACCACCACTGTCAGTATGCAATGCTGTAGTCATAGCAGGATACCACCACAGTCAGTATGCAATTCTGTAGTCATAGCAGGACACCACCAGTCAGCATGCAATGCTGTAGTCATAGCAGGATACTACCACAGTCAGGATGCAATGCTATAATCACAGCAGGATACCACCACAGTCAGTATGCAATGCTGTAGTCATAGCAGGATATCACCATAGTCAGCATGCACTGCTATAGTAATAGCAGGATACAACCACAGTCAGCATGCAATGCTGAAGTCATAGCAGGATACAACGGCAGTCAGCATGCAATGCTGTAGTCATAGCAGGATACCACCGCAGTCAGTATGCAATGCTGTAGTCATAGCAGGATACCACTACCGTCAGTATGCAATGCTGTAGTCATAGCAGGATACCACCACAGTCAGCATGCGATGCTGTAGTCATAGCAGGATACCACCACCGTCAGTATGCAATGCTGTAGTCATAGCAGGATACCACCACAGTCAGCATGTAATGCTGTAGTCATAGCAGGATACCACCACAGTCAGCATACAATGCTGTAGTCATAGCAGGATACCACCACAGTCAGCATGCAATGCTTGAGTCATAGCAGGAAACGACCACAGTCAGCATGCAATGCTGTAGTCATAGCAGGTTACCACCACAGTCAGAACGCAATGCTGTAGTCATAGCAGGATACCACCACAGTCAGCATGCAATGCTGTAATCATAGCAGGATACCACCACAGTCAGCATCGCAATGCTGTAGTCATAGCAGGATACCACCATAGTCAGCATGCACTGCTATAGTCATAACAGGATACCACCACAGTCAGCATGCAATGCTGTAGTCATAGCAGGATACAACTACAGTCAGCATGCAATGCTGTAGTCATAGCTGGATACCACCGCAGTCAGTATGCAATGCTGAAGTTATAGAAGGATACCACTGCAGTCAGTATGCAATGCTGTAGTCATAGCAGGATACCACCACAGTGAGCATGCACAGCTATAGTCATAGCAGGATACAACCACAGTCAGCATGCAATGCTGTAGTCATAGCAGGATACCACCACAGTCAGCATGCAATGCTGTAGTCATAACAGGATACATCCACAGTCAGCATGCAATGCTGTAGTCATAGCAGGATACCACCACAGTCAGCATACAATGCTGTAGTCATAGCAGGATACAACCACAGTCAGCATGCAATGCTGTAGTCATAGCAGGATACCACCACAGTCAGTATGCAATGCTGTCATCATAGCAGGTCCCACCACAGTCAGTATGCACTGCTGTAATCATAGCAGGTACCACGACAATATGCAGTGCTGTAATCATAGCAGGTACCACAACAGCAGTTTCCACTGCTGTAATCATAGCAGGTACCACCAGTCAGTATGCACTGCTGTAATCATAGCAGGTACCACAGTAAGTATGCACTGCTGTAATCATAGCAGGATACCACCACCGTCAGCATGCAATACTGTAGTCATAGCAGGAAACCACCAGTCAGCATGCAATGCTGTAGTCATAGCAGGAGACCACCGCAGTCAGTATGCAATGCTGTAGTCATAGCAGGATACCACCACTGTCAGTATGCAATGCTGTAGTCATAGCAGGATACCACCACAGTCAGTATGCAATGCTGTAGTCATAGCAGGACACCACCAGTCAGCATGCAATGCTGTAGTCATAGCAGGATACTACCACAGTCAGGATGCAATGCTGTAATCACAGCAGGATACCACCAAAGTCAGTATGCAATGCTGTAGTCATAGCAGGATATCACCATAGTCAGCATGCACTGCTATAGTCATAGCAGGATACAACCACAGTCAGCATGCAATGCTGAAGTCATAGCAGGATACAACGGCATTCAGCATGCAATGCTGTAGTCATAGCAGGAGACCACCGCAGTCAGTATGCAATGCTGTAGTCAAAGCAGGATACCACCACTGTCAGTATGCAATGCTGTAGTCATAGCAGGATACCACCACAGTCAGTATGCAATTCTGTAGTCATAGCAGGACACCACCAGTCAGCATGCAATGCTGTAGTCATAGCAGGATACTACCACAGTCAGGATGCAATGCTATAATCACAGCAGGATACCACCACAGTCAGTATGCAATGCTGTAGTCATAGCAGGATATCACCATAGTCAGCATGCACTGCTATAGTAATAGCAGGATACAACCACAGTCAGCATGCAATGCTGAAGTCATAGCAGGATACAACGGCAGTCAGCATGCAATGCTGTAGTCATAGCAGGATACCACCGCAGTCAGTATGCAATGCTGTAGTCATAGCAGGATACCACTACCGTCAGTATGCAATGCTGTAGTCATAGCAGGATACCACCACAGTCAGCATGCGATGCTGTAGTCATAGCAGGATACCACCACCGTCAGTATGCAATGCTGTAGTCATAGCAGGATACCACCACAGTCAGCATGTAATGCTGTAGTCATAGCAGGATACCACCACAGTCAGCATACAATGCTGTAGTCATAGCAGGATACCACCACAGTCAGCATGCAATGCTTGAGTCATAGCAGGAAACGACCACAGTCAGCATGCAATGCTGTAGTCATAGCAGGTTACCACCACAGTCAGAACGCAATGCTGTAGTCATAGCAGGATACCACCACAGTCAGCATGCAATGCTGTAATCATAGCAGGATACCACCACAGTCAGCATCGCAATGCTGTAGTCATAGCAGGATACCACCATAGTCAGCATGCACTGCTATAGTCATAACAGGATACCACCACAGTCAGCATGCAATGCTGTAGTCATAGCAGGATACAACTACAGTCAGCATGCAATGCTGTAGTCATAGCTGGATACCACCGCAGTCAGTATGCAATGCTGAAGTTATAGAAGGATACCACTGCAGTCAGTATGCAATGCTGTAGTCATAGCAGGATACCACCACAGTGAGCATGCACAGCTATAGTCATAGCAGGATACAACCACAGTCAGCATGCAATGCTGTAGTCATAGCAGGATACCACCACAGTCAGCATGCAATGCTGTAGTCATAACAGGATACATCCACAGTCAGCATGCAATGCTGTAGTCATAGCAGGATACCACCACAGTCAGCATACAATGCTGTAGTCATAGCAGGATACAACCACAGTCAGCATGCAATGCTGTAGTCATAGCAGGATACCACCACAGTCAGTATGCAATGCTGTCATCATAGCAGGTCCCACCACAGTCAGTATGCACTGCTGTAATTATAGCAGGTACCACGACAATATGCAGTGCTGTAATCATAGCAGGTACCACAACAGCAGTTTCCACTGCTGTAATCATAGCAGGTACCACCAGTCAGTATGCACTGCTGTAATCATAGCAGGTACCACAGTAAGTATGCACTGCTGTAATCATAGCAGGATACCACCACCGTCAGCATGCAATACTGTAGTCATAGCAGGAAACCACCAGTCAGCATGCAATGCTGTAGTCATAGCAGGAGACCACCGCAGTCAGTATGCAATGCTGTAGTCATAGCAGGATACCACCACTGTCAGTATGCAATGCTGTAGTCATAGCAGGATACCACCACAGTCAGTATGCAATGCTGTAGTCATAGCAGGACACCACCAGTCAGCATGCAATGCTGTAGTCATAGCAGGATACTACCACAGTCAGGATGCAATGCTGTAATCACAGCAGGATACCACCAAAGTCAGTATGCAATGCTGTAGTCATAGCAGGATATCACCATAGTCAGCATGCACTGCTATAGTCATAGCAGGATACAACCACAGTCAGCATGCAATGCTGAAGTCATAGCAGGATACAACGGCATTCAGCATGCAATGCTGTAGTCATAGCAGGAGACCACCGCAGTCAGTATGCAATGCTGTAGTCAAAGCAGGATACCACCACTGTCAGTATGCAATGCTGTAGTCATAGCAGGATACCACCACAGTCAGTATGCAATTCTGTAGTCATAGCAGGACACCACCAGTCAGCATGCAATGCTGTAGTCATAGCAGGATACTACCACAGTCAGGATGCAATGCTGTAATCACAGCAGGATACCACCACAGTCAGTATGCAATGCTGTAGTCATAGCAGGATATCACCATAGTCAGCATGCACTGCTATAGTAATAGCAGGATACAACGGCAGTCAGCATGCAATGCTGTAGTCATAGCAGGATACCACCGCAGTCAGTATGCAATGCTGTAGTCATAGCAGGATACCACTACCGTCAGTATGCAATGCTGTAGTCATAGCAGGATACCACCACAGTCAGCATGCGATGCTGTAGTCATAGCAGGATACCACCACCGTCAGTATGCAATGCTGTAGTCATAGCAGGATACCACCACAGTCAGCATGTAATGCTGTAGTCATAGCAGGATACCACCACAGTCAGCATACAATGCTGTAGTCATAGCAGGATACCACCACAGTCAGCATGCAATGCTTGAGTCATAGCAGGAAACGACCACAGTCAGCATGCAATGCTGTAGTCATAGCAGGTTACCACCACAGTCAGAACGCAATGCTGTAGTCATAGCAGGATACCACCACAGTCAGCATGCAATGCTGTAATCATAGCAGGATACCACCACAGTCAGCATCGCAATGCTGTAGTCATAGCAAGATACCACCATAGTCAGCATGCACTGCTATAGTCATAACAGGATACCACCACAGTCAGCATGCAATGCTGTAGTCATAGCAGGATACAACTACAGTCAGCATGCAATGCTGTAGTCATAGCTGGATACCACCGCAGTCAGTATGCAATGCTGAAGTTATAGAAGGATACCACTGCAGTCAGTATGCAATGCTGTAGTCATAGCAGGATACCACCACAGTGAGCATGCACAGCTATAGTCATAGCAGGATACAACCACAGTCAGCATGCAATGCTGTAGTCATAGCAGGATACCACCACAGTCAGCATGCAATGCTGTAGTCATAACAGGATACATCCACAGTCAGCATGCAATGCTGTAGTCATAGCAGGATACCACCACAGTCAGCATACAATGCTGTAGTCATAGCAGGATACAACCACAGTCAGCATGCAATGCTGTAGTCATAGCAGGATACCACCACAGTCAGTATGCAATGCTGTCATCATAGCAGGTCCCACCACAGTCAGTATGCACTGCTGTAATCATAGCAGGTACCACGACAATATGCAGTGCTGTAATCATAGCAGGTACCACAACAGCAGTTTCCACTGCTGTAATCATAGCAGGTACCACCAGTCAGTATGCACTGCTGTAATCATAGCAGGTACCACAGTAAGTATGCACTGCTGTAATCATAGCAGGATACCACCACCGTCAGCATGCAATACTGTAGTCATAGCAGGAAACCACCAGTCAGCATGCAATGCTGTAGTCATAGCAGGAGACCACCGCAGTCAGTATGCAATGCTGTAGTCATAGCAGGATACCACCACTGTCAGTATGCAATGCTGTAGTCATAGCAGGATACCACCACAGTCACTATGCAATGCTGTAGTCATAGCAGGACACCACCAGTCAGCATGCAATGCTGTAGTCATAGCAGGATACTACCACAGTCAGGATGCAATGCTGTAATCACAGCAGGATACCACCACAGTCAGTATGCAATGCTGTAGTCATAGCAGGATATCACCATAGTCAGCATGCACTGCTATAGTCATAGCAGGATACAACCACAGTCAGCATGCAATGCTGAAGTCATAGCAGGATACAACGGCAGTCAGCATGCAATGCTGTAGTCATAGCAGGATACCACCGCAGTCAGTATGCAATGCTGAAGTCATAGCAGGATACTGCCACAGTCAGCATTCAATGCTGTAGTCATAGCAGGATACCACCACCGTCAGTATGCAATGCTGTAGTCATAGCAGGATACCACCACCGTCAGTATGCAATGCTGTAGTCATAGCAGGATACCACCACATTCAGCATGCAATGCTGTAGTCATAGCAGGATACCACCACAGTCAGCATACAATGCTGTAGTCATAGCAGGAAACCACCACAGTCAGCATGCAATGATTGAGTCATAGCAGGAAACGACTACAGTCAGCATGCAATGCTGTAGTCATAGCAGGATACCACCACAGTCAGCAAGCAATGCTGTAGTCATAGCAGGATACCACCACAGTCAGCATGCAATGCTGTTGTCATAGCAGGATACCACCACAGTCAGCATCACAATGTTGTAGTCATAGCAGGATACCGCCAGTTAGCATGCAATGCTGTAGTCATAGCAGGATACCACCACAGTCAGCCAGCAATGCTGTAGTCATAGCAGGATACCACCACAGTCAGCATGCAATGCTGTTGTCATAGCAGGATACCACCACAGTCAGCATCACAATGTTGTAGTCATAGCAGGATACCGCCAGTTAGCATGCAATGCTGTAGTCATAGCCGGATACCACCACAGTCAGTATGCAATGCTGTAGTCATAGCAGAATACCACCACAGTCAGTATGCAATGCTGTAGTCATAGCAGGATACCACCATAGTCAGCATGCACTGCTATAGTCATAGCAGGATACCACCACAGTCAGCATGCAATGCTGTAGTCATAGCAGGATACAACCACAGTCAGCATGCAATGCTGTAGTCATAGCAGGATACCACCGCAGTCAGTATGCAATGCTGAAGTTATAGCAGGAAACCACTGCAGTCAGTATGCAATGCTGTAGTCATAGCAGGATACCACCACAGTCAGCATGCAATGCTGAAGTCATAGCAGGATACCACCGCAGTCAGTATGCAATGCTGTAGTCATAGCAGGATACCACCACAGTCAGCATACAATGCTGTAGTCATAGCAGGATACCACCACAGTCAGCATGCAATGCTGTAGTCATAGCAGGATACCACCACAGTTAGTATGCAATGCTGTAGTCATAGCAGAGTACCACCAGTCAGCATGCAATGCGGTAGTGATAGCAGGTATTACCACAGTCAGTATGCACTGCTCTAGGGGAAGCAGGTCCCACCAAAAGTAGGTATGCACCATATTATTGGTTCTTTCAGTAAAGGCACGTAGAAGGGAAAAAATAAAATAATAAAAATCAAACATAATATAATAAAATTCTCACGTTTAGGCCACAACGCAAGCAGCCGTCCTCAGGTGAAGAAACAGAGCTGTCGGAAAGACAGCGTCCTAACGAACACTGCTAAGCTTGGCAGCGTATTTTAAATTGGGTGGGAGGAGGAGAGCGTCTTGATAAAGAAGTTTACATAACAGAGGAATTTAGCATGTTTATGACAAATGCAGATATGGGATTAGTTACTCCTTGTGGAATGTGTAGGCAGGTGGGGGGTCTCAAAGTCATATTATGTTAGTGTATCATGTAGGATTGGCAATAATAAAGGGAGATAAAATTTTAATAATAAAGAACTGCAACAGCCCAAACCACCGCGTATCAAGCTAGTGCATTATGTGGAAAATAAAAAAGGGAGCTTCTAAAGAACTACACATACCCTACTACCATGCAATAAACCGATGTGAAAAAAATAAATATAAACTACATCAATATAATCAATGTACAAATATACTCTCCAATAATCTGAGCTGTTAACATTAAGTAACTGGGTATACACTACACTATATAATGACCACCATGTAGTAAACTGATAAAAAAAAACTAAAATATAAACTACATCAATATAACCAATATACTCAATATACTCTCCAATAAGCTGAGGTTACATATCAGCAGAGGAATTTAGTATATTGACGCTAAGCAACTGCAACTACCCTACTACTAACAAAAAGTCATTATACATTACAATTTTACGTCACAAAAAATATATGCCTCCAACTAAACTTTTTTCTACATCACACGACTATACCCCATCATATATAGTCAGTATAGTCGTGTGATGTAGAAAATGTCATGTAATGTTCAAGTGATGAGCTCAATTCATGTCACTTTCAAGTGATGAGTACACTGCATGTCACGTCCAAGTGATGAGCTCACTGCATGTCACATTGAAGTGGCGAGCTCACTGCATGTCATATTCACGTAACGAGCGCACTGCATGTCACGTTGAAGTGGTGAGTTCACTGCATGTCACATTCAAGTGATGAGCACACTGCATGTCCCATTCAAGTGATGAGCGCACTGCATATCACATTTAAGTGATGAGCACACTGCATGTCATTAAAGTGGCGAGCTCACTGCATGTCACATTCAAGTGGCGAGCTCACTGCATGCCACATTCAAGTGATGAGCGCACTGCATGACACTTTCAAGTGGTGAGCTCATTGCATGTCACTTTCAAGTGATGAGCTCACTGCATGTCACATTTCAAGTGTTCAGCTCACTGCATGTCACATTCAAGTGATGAGCGCACTGCATGACGTTCAAGTGGTCAGTGCACTACATGTCACATTCAAGTGTTGAGCTCACTGCATGTCACATTCAAGTGGTGAGCTCACTGCATGTCACATTCAAGTGGCGAACTCACTGCATGTCACATTCAAATGATGAGCGCACTGCATGTCACATTCAAGTGGTCAGTGAACTATATGTTACATTCAAGTGTTGAGCTCACTGCGTGTCACATTCAAGTGATGAGCTCACTGCATGTCCCATTCATTCATGTGATGAGCTCCCTGCATGTCACATTCAAGTGATGAGCTCACTGCATGTCACACTCAAGTGATGAGCGCACTTCATCTCACATTCAAGTGATAAGCTCACTGTTCGTCACATTCAAGTGGTGAGCTCCTCCTCCTGCACGTAGCGTGGCAACCCATGGCACCTGTTGGGTCTGGGTTCCTGCGAGGAGGTGGGAGGTGGAGGAGGTTGAGGTGGAACTGGTGGTGGAGGAGGTGGACCCCTGACAAGGCCATTTTACCCCACCCTACCTGGCCATTATAACCCCACCCTACCTGGCCATTATGAACTGACCCTCCCTAGCCATTATAACCCCACCCTACATGGCCATTATAAACCCACCCTACCAGCCTATTATAAACCCCAGTGACACGACAAATATGGACCCAGAACCCACACATCACTGACAATTATCACGATTGGTAATACCCCTAGACAACAAAGCCGAGCCTAATTAGCGTAATTGCATAAATTGACATAATTACCTAATTTTGTAAAATTACACCTTTTGCATTTTTCATTTCATTTTTATTATTTTTCAAGACAATATATACAACAATCCTGACCCTGATGCCTGTTGTATATTTGGAGTTCGCATGTTTCTCTCACGCTCCCCTTCGTTGTGTGAATTTTTGTCCAGCTCCTGTTTGTCACTCCACATTTATAGTTGCTGATATAAATTGACACGTAAAATGCCACTTAATTGGGCAATCATATGTGGCCAGGTTACGTCTGAAAAAGACATATATCTTATGGGCCTTACCTGGTAAAATAAACAAATAAGCAGGTGGCTAGGTGAGTGATTGAATGAGAGAGTGGCTGAGTGATTGAGTGGTTGAGGGAGTGAGTGGCTGAGTTAGTGAGTGGCTGAGTGAGAGGCTGAATGAGTGAGTGGTTGAGTGAGTGGGTAGCAGAGTGACTAAGCAGCTGAGTGAGTGGCTGGGTGAGTGAGTGGTTGATTGAGAGCTTGAGTACGTGAGTGGTTGAGTGAGTGGCTGAGTGAGTGGCTGGTGAGAGGCTGAGTGAGTGAGTGGCTGAGTGAGTGAGTGGCTGAGTGACTGAGTGGTTGAGTGAGTGGCTGAGTGGGTGGCTGAGTGAGTGGCTGAGTAAGTTAGTGTT
The DNA here is from genome assembly GCF_048934315.1 of Petromyzon marinus. NCBI lineage: Eukaryota > Metazoa > Chordata > Hyperoartia > Petromyzontiformes > Petromyzontidae > Petromyzon > Petromyzon marinus. The sequence continues at coordinate 158,751 of NW_027423120.1, forward strand.
TGAGTGGCTGAGTGAGTGAGTGGTTGAGTGAGTGACTGAGTTGGTGGCTGAGTGGTTGCGTGATTGACAGGTTGAATGAGTGAGTGAGTGGTTGAGTGAGTGGCTGAGTGAATGAGTGGCTGGGTGAGTGAGTGGCTGCGTGAGTGAGTGGCTGCGTGAGTGAGTGGTTGAGTGAGTGGTTGAGTGAGTGAGAGGTTGAGTGAGAGGTTGAGTGAGTGGCTAAGTGAGTCAGTGGCTGGGTGATTGAGTGGCTGAGTGACTGAGTGGTTGAGTGAGTGGCTGAGTGGGTGGCTGAGTGAGTGAGACACGGGAAGCAAGAGGGAGACAGGGGGAGATAGAAGAGTGAGACACGGGGAGAGAAAGGATACACGGGGAGAGAGAGGAGGGAGACAGGGGGAGGTTGGAGAGGGAAAAGCGGGGAGAGAGAAGAGACACGGGGAAAGATAGGAGGGAAACGCGGGGAGGGAGAGGAGAGAGACACGGCGACATAGAGGAAGGAGACACGGGGAGAGAGAGGAGGGAGAACCTGGGAAACAGAGAAAGGGGGAGACACGGGGAGGAGGTGAGAGGTAGGAGGAGAGTGCGTGGAGGTGAGAGGGGAGAGATAGGAGGAGAGTGCGTAGAGGAGGCGAGGGCTCCTATAATGATGACTTCAAGGCATGCTGGGAGACAAGTTCACGTGACCCACATAGCACAGGGAGCCATCGCTGTTGGAACCGCATGGGCAGGGAACGTGGCCTCCAACCCACCACCTGCACCAGCCTCATCACCACAAACCAACAACCACAACTAGAACTACAAATTCAACCACAAATGTAACCACAAATGTAACCACAGCCACAACCATAACCAACAACCATAACCACTATAACCACAACTATAACCAAAAGCAACTACAATTATAACCACACCCACAACTATAACCACAATTATAACCATATCTATAACCACAACTCTAAGCACTAAAACCAGACACAACTATAACCACAACCATAATATAACCACTACAACTATAACCGCATCTCCGGTTATCACAGGTGGCAACATATGGTTCGAAAGAAGTTCAACACACATACAACAACAAAAGACAAAAAAATATTCTATAGCCTATAACAGACTGTTGGGGCAAGTTCTGTTAGCGAGCACCTATGGAGGCCCGCAGTGTGGAACACAAGCAGGTGGGTGGCCAGCACTACACCCGACCGTCTTTGTCTCCCGAGTGGCGATGTTTATTACACACCACAACAGGTACTAATTTCAGGCAGAGTCGACGTAGCGGAAGCCCTGGACTGGTTCAGATGATCGTCACTGGTGTTGGCCGTGAGCGGGAATCGAACTTCCTCGGGTCCGTGGCGTGGCGTTCAACCGCTACTCTACCGCTCCCTACACATACAACAACCATGAAAGCCAACATAACCACCTTCACCACAACTATAACCACAAAACATAACATAACCATCACAACTTTGACCACAATCACTATTATAACCACAACCCCAAGTATAACAACACCAATAACATAACCACAACTGTAACTATAACCATGAAAACCCCAACCTCCACGTACACAACTATAGCCACAAAAAATATACCCCCCACAACCGCAATTATTGCGACAACCAAAAGGACCATAACAACTAACATAACCACCTACACCACAACTAAAACCTGAACCACTACAACCAGCGATACAACCACAACTATAACTGCAGCCACCACATCCAAAACCACCACAACCAACATCACCTCAACCACCACAACCATAACAAGCAACATAACCACAACAACCACATTGATGCTGATACTCTAACACCACCTACACAACCACTTTATCAAGGCTCTATGTATCCGTGTGTCCATGTGTCTCCGTGTGTCTCCACATGTCCCTGTGGGTGGGTGGATAGATGGGTTAGTGTGTGAGTTGGTGAGTGGGCAAGTGAGTGGGTGGGTGTGTGGGCGATAGAATCGAACCTGCACCTCTGCAGTGCAAGTCCAGTGAGCTAACGACCCGCATGTGGTGGGGTAAAGTGGGGGTACGCCCACCTTGCTCCAAAACGTGGAGATCAGCGTGGAAGAGTAGACCAAATACCCTAATTAGTGGTGTCTAGTGGAGGCCTCCTCAGCCAGCACGCGATTCGCCTCCTTCACAATAAACCCTTCCTTGCAAAGATGAAAAAGTATATTTGACTGATCCCATCAGCCTCTCATCAGCAGCAATGGCTCAACTCGAGCGCCACGCTGGGCCGCTTTCCACCTTCAGTGCCTCAGCAGCAGAGCCGGGCTCTGCTTGAACCGATGCCGTGAGCCCAGCAGCTGTTTAGAAGCCTACGGCTGTGGGCCGCCTTTGTCTCTCCTCCACCACTGCTGAGGTGTCCACACCATGCGAGGTTCTCACCTTCAGGCTGAGTCGACCCAGAGGAGGCCCAGGCAGCGAACCGCTTCAGAAGTTGGCGCCACGTTCACCGGCGGAAGCGGAAGTAGAGAGCAGCAGAAGCATCGCGTGTGGGGAGCAGCTGAGGAGTGGATCAGAACTGTGTATTAGTGGTGGTGTGGTTGTTAGTGGTGGGGTTGTTATTAGTGGTGGGGTTGTTATTGTTGGTGGGGTTGTTATTGGTGGTGGGGTTGTTATTGGTGGTGGCGTTGTTAGTGGTGGGGTTGTTGTTAGTAGTGCTCTGTTAAGGCTAAATACGCGGGAGCTTTGTCTTTGGCGGTGTGAGTGGGGGAGGGGGCGTAGAGGGGGGGGAAGGTGCTGGGGGGGAGGGGCTCACAGGATATTGCGTCACTGAGGGCGTGATCACCGAGCCCCGCCCCCACTTGCTTCTGCCGATCTTTTTTCTCACATGTGGCGGTAGAGAAGCACCGAGACGACAGAAGCAGCGACTCTCTGGAGGAAGTGAGGAACTGTAGGTGAGTGGTGATGTGAGTGGTGAGGACGTGTGTGTCTGTGTAGTGTACTGGCAGGAGGAGTGGTGGCGTTAGTGGTGTTACTGATAGTGGTGGTGGTGTGTTGTGAGTGAGTCGTGACGATGTGAGTTCATGTCAGAATCAGAATATTTATACTGGAGTCAGATGAGCTATACAGCTCTTTCTCACAGATGTCCAGTGTTGTGGGTGAGTGGTAAAGATGTAACCTCGCGTTGATGTGAGTTTCTTATTAATGATGTGGGTCTGTGTTAATGATGTGGGTTTGTGATTTAAAGCTTTCGTGACTGCAGTAATTCATATTCTTAGTTCTTTCGGTAAAGTCACGTTGAAGGGAAACAATAAAATAATAAAATATATATAAAACAATAAAATTCTCACGACGTTTCGACCATAACACAAACGGTCGTCATCAGGTATGTCTGTTTGCATAAATGTATTTATTTTTAAACGGTGTATTTATTTATTTATAAAAAACGTTAGCACCACGCGCAGCGATTTAGCAGTTTATTTAGAAGGACGAGTCCATCTATGTTCTGAAAAGAGGAGGGGGGAGACGAAAAAAATATTGTATGCCGTCTGAAAGCCACTGTAAGCGTGAACAATCAATTAAGACCTGAAATGGTTTATCAAATCTTTCCAATGATTGCCAAGCCAGAATCCATCTTCTCGGTTGAAATTGTCTCTGTGCTTGTATATGTGGATAGCCTCATGAACGAATTTCTCAAGGTAGCCAGATGGCTTACAAAGAACCTCTGTCTTGGAAAAGTCAATGTCATGTGAGCCTACTGAATTATAACAATGATCTGCCACGGCCGAGGTGTTGGTCCTACCGTGTTTAAGGTCTGCTTTGTGTTCACGAATGCGGTCCGAGACATGGCGTTTGGTTTCTCCAATGTAACTACTACCACAGAGGCAACTTAGTTTGTAGATACCAGGGTATTGTATGTCCGAAATCACATCTTTTACAGACGGAACCAGATCACGGATTTTATGTAATGTGTTGAAACGGACCTGGATCTTGTGTTTATTCAAGATTTTGGAGATCTTTTTTGTGATCCCCGCAATGTAGGGTAAAGTGATGGTTTTGAAAGGCTCCTCAAGAGGGTCCTTCTTCATGGTTTGAGTGATAGCTTTGCGGATTGTATAGTCGGAGTAACCATTAGCCTTAAGAGCTTGGTGTACGTGCTTGAGTTCACTGCCTATGTGTTCCTGGTCGGATATGCATTGGGCTCTATGATACAGAGTCTTGATGAGAGAATTCTTCTGTGATGGATGGTGGTGGGAATCCGGTTTCAGATAAGCATCCGTATGGGTAGCTTTCCTGTAGACAGAGTGGCTCATTGAACCATCAGGTCTCTTTTTAATTAGGACATCCAAAAAAGGTAGCTTGCCATCTTTTTCGACTTCCATGGTAAATCTGATGGCTGGGTGTATGGAATTGATGTGGTCGAAGAATTGGTCTAGAGCAGGCCGGCCATGTTGTCAGATAACAAAAGTGTCATCCACGTACCTCTTCCATAAGGTTGGGCGCAGAGTGGCAGTCTGGATGGCGTCAGTCTCAAATTTCTCAATGAAAATGTTAGCTATAACCGGAGATAGGGGGGAGCCCATTGGGATCCCCTCAGTTTGTTTGTAGAAAGTTCCATTCCAAGTGAAGGGCTATCCACATATACAAGCACAGAGACAATTTCAACCGAGAAGATGGATTCTGGCTTAGCATTGGAAAGATTTGATAAACCATATCAGGTGTTGTGAGTGAGTCGTGATGATGTGAGTTCATGTCAGAATCAGAATATTTATACTGGAGTCAGATGAGCTATACAGCTCTTTCTCACAGATGTCCAGTGTTGTGGGTGAGTGGTAAAGATGTAACCTCGTCTTGATGTGAGTTTCTTATTAATGATGTGGGTCCGTGTTAATGATGTGGGTTTGTGATTTAAAGCTTTCGTGACTGCAGTAATTCATATTCTTAGTTCTTTCGGTAAAGTCACGTTGAAGGGAAACAATAAAATATATATAAAACAATAAAAATTCTCACGACGTTTCGACCATAACACAAACGGTCGTCATCAGGTGTGTCGGTTTGTATAAATTTATTTATTTTTAAACGGTGTATTTATTTATTAAAAACGTTAGCACCACGCGCAGCAATTTGGCAGTTTATTTAGAAGGACGAGTCCGATTTAAAGCTTTCGTGACTGCAATGATTCATCTTCTTTGGTTCTTTCGTTAAAGTCACGTAGAATGAGAATAAAATAGTAAATTTATAAAATAAAATAACACAATAATATTCTCACGACGTTTCGGCCACAACACAAGTGGCCTTCATCAGGTGAAGGGACGAGACTGTCTGGTAGGACAGCACTGGAGTGAAAAAGCCACGTTCAGATCACGACCTTTAAGCTGTGTGAGAGGAAACAAAGCGCCTTGACAAAGGAATTCGCATATAATTTAGCATTGAAATGGCTGAGTGATTAGCTTGTGACTGGTCACAGAAATGGCTTTGTTAAAAGTTAAAGCATACACATCCGCAGAGGCACCCCTTGACAAAGGAATTAGCATAGAATTTAGCATTGAAATAGCTAAGTTAAAGCATACACATCCGCAGAGGCACCCCTTGACAAAGGAATTAGCATAGAATTTAGCATTGAAATAGCTGAGTGATTAGCTTGTAACTGGTCACAGAAATAGCTATGTTAAAGTCAGAGCATACACATTCACCGAGGCACTTAGTACAAATCAAACAGGATAATTTATCCTTGAAATAACTAGGCGAATTTAGCATTGAAATAACTGAGTGATTAGCTAGTGACTGGTCACAGAAATGGCTATGTTGAAGTCAAGGCCTACACATCTGAGCTATTCACAGTACTATATAGTGAACCAATAAAAAACTAAAATATAAATTACCTTAATGTTATCAATAAACTCTATATTCTCCAATCAGATAAGCTACCAACAATAAGTCGTTATATTTCACAATGCTATATGGCGAAAAAATGGGTGGATTCTTACCCTCAACTTTAGCAACACGGATAGCTATGGGCCCCGTTCAGACAGACGAGTTCATCCATGGTCGGAACAGAGGAGGGGGAGAGAGACAGCTGCGAGGCGCTATTATACTCCATGTTGTAAACCATACCATTTACCGTGGTGTGAGAGGTATTAAGAGTCAATGCTGGCGAAAGAGCTGCGGTCTGAAGGTCATCGTAAAATACAATTAATTAAGAACAGAAATGGTTTAAAACATCTTTCCAATGGTTATTAAGCCAGAATCCATCTTCTCGGTTGAAATTGTCTCTGTGCTTGTATATGTGAATGGCCTCATGAACGAATCTCTCATGGTAGCTGGTTGGTTTGCAAAGAACCTCCATCTTGGAGAATTCAATGTCATGTGAGCCCAATGAATTATAACAGTGATCTGCCACGGCAGAGGAGTTCATTCTACCGTGTTTCAAGTCTGCTTTATGTTCGCGGATGCGGTCCGAGATATGTCGTTTGGTTTCTCCAATGTAGCTACTACCACAGAGGCACTTTAGTTTGTAAACGCCCAGGTACTGTATGTCTGGAACAGCATCTTTTACAGATGGAACCAGATCACGGATTTTATGTACTGTGTTGAATCGGACCTGGATCTTGTGTTTATTCAGGATTTTGGAGATCTTTTTAGTGACCCCTGCAATGTAGGGTAAGGTGATGGTTTTGAGTGGCTCCACAAGAGGATCCTTCTTCATGACTGGAGTGATGGCTTTGCGGATTGTGTAGTCGGAGTAACCATTAGCCCTGAGAGCCTGGTGTACGTGCTTGAGTTCACTGGTAATGTGTTCCTGGTCGGAAATGCATTGGGCTCTATGGTATAGAGTCTTGATGAGGGAGTTCTTCTGGGATGGATGGTGGTGGGAATCCGGTTTCAAGTAAGCATCTGTATGGGTAGCTTTCCTGTAGACAGAGTGGCTCATTGAACCATCATGTCTCCTTTTAATTAAGACATCCAAAAAGGGTAGTTTGCCATCTTTTTCGACCTCCATGGTAAATCTGATGGCTGGGTGTATGGAATTGATGTGGTCGTGGAATTCGTCTAGAGCAGGCTGGCCATGTGGCCAGATGACAAAGGTGTCATCAACGTACCTCTTCCATAAGGTCGGGCATAGAGTGGCAGTCTGGATGGGGTCAGTTTCAAATTTTTCCATGAATACGTTGGCTACAACCGGAGATAGGGGGGAGCCCATTGGGGTGCCCTCAGTTTGCTTGTAGAAAGTTCCATTCCAGGTGAAGTATGTGTTGGTTGAGCAATGTCTCACCAAGGGGGGTACACCAGTATGCAGTCCTTGATGAACCAGGTCTTCAATGATAGCGATGGTGTCAGGTACCGGGACTTTGGTGAACAAGGACACCACATCAAAACTGACAAGCAGGTCGTCTGGGGACAGGGAAATGCCTTTGATTGTCGATACCAGGTGAGTAGAATCTAATACCGCAGAGGTGTTTTTTCCAGTGAAAGGTCGCAGTATATCAGCAAGAAAACGTGCCAGTTTGTAGGTGGGGGAGATGATAGTAGAGACGATGGGACGAAGGGGTGTATCTTCTTTGTGTATCTTTGGAAGGCCATATAATCTTGGTGGTCAGGCAGCAGAGGGTTTCAACGAGAACTGTTTGATCTCATCAATTAATGCTGTTGAATCAGAGATCATTTTGTTCGTTTTGGTGACCAGGCTGTTGGTGGGATCTCTTTTTATTTTTGTATAGCTGCCATCGTTGAGTAGTTCTCAATTAAAAAAGAGGGATGATATTGTCGTCCTCTCAGCCGACAAGGGCAATGCCACTGTCATCATGGACAAAACAGAATATAACACATTGCCTTACTCGAGACTTTAGTTGTTATTTTTGCCGTGATCTGCTCCATTAACGGATGTAGAAAGTAAAATAACTTGTAGCGTGTTAAACTTCTTTCAACGTAGCCAACTGTGCTAATCGGAGTGTTGGGAGCAAGGGCAACACTAAAACACAAGCGCATGACTAAACAGTTTAACACGCAGGCTGTGCTATAAACTGTTTAACACGCAGGCTTTCGCGAAAAATATTATCCATAATACACGGTTTTTTTGGTTAGATCACGTAAAATTGTACCAAAAAAACTGTATTATGTGCTATAAACCTGTATTGTGTGCTATAGACAATTACCTTTATGTTCCTGTTCAGGAAATGACGATACAGTACAGAAAATTATGAGCACGCGGTACACCACCAGTGGCTACCGCGTCTACTACCGCGTGTGCAGGCGGTGCACCTGCACTGGCCCACACGAGCGGGGAGCGGCTGCATTGCCATGCCACGTGGAGGAGAGGGGGACATTGGCAGGCTCCATTTTCTTGTTCCTTGCACCAGGCCCAGAGACCCTCACACAGAGACCCAGACCCTCACACAGAGACCCAGAGACTCGCACAAAGACCCAGAAGAGACCCTTACAGATAGCCAGCGACTCGCACACAGAGTCACAAGAGACCGACAGACGCTGGACACGAGAGGCCCAGAGACCAATGCGGCAGCGACTCCGTGAGCAGGGATGGCGCGAGACCGCGCTTTCGGTGACACCACGTGGTGATGACACCACGTGCCGAGTGCGCGCGCCGAGTCACGTGGAGGCGGGCGGCCATCTTACCTGGGGACAGTGCTGTACTGTAACAGCGGGGGAGCGGTGGTGCAGCGGTTAGCGCGGTGCTGTGTGTAAACATCGCCACTATGGAGAAAAAGGCGGCCGGGCGTGGTGCTGGCTGCCCACCCCCTCGTGTGCCATGCATAGCTGCTCGCTAACAGCACTTGCCCCAAAAGTCTGTTCAGGATATACGGGGGATCTTTGTGTCAGTCTGTGTGTGTGTCTGTGTGAGTGTGTGAGTGAGTGTGTGAGCGGCAATATCTTTTTATCGGTTGCGTAACGCTGTGTGGAAGCTACCTGGTCTGTCACTTCGCATTAAGCTTCGGGTCTTCTCGGCCACGGTCATTCCCTTCCTTCTCTACACTTGCGAAACGTGGACCCCCCTAATGGAGCATCTTCGCAGGTTGGAAACATTTAAGCTGGCCTGCCTACGATCCATCCTGGGTTTAACCAGGCTGGATTGTGTGAGGAGCTCATAAATCCTCAAAAGAGCTGGGCAAGGTCCCATCGGTGAGCTCCTCTGGCAGGCAAGGCTGTGTTGGCTGGGTCATGTAGCCCGCATGCCCAGCCACCGCATGCCGAAACAGCTTTTGTTCGGTCGGATCGAGGGGGCTAAACGGGCGCGGCATGGGCTAGAGAAGAGATGGAGTGATGTGGTACAGGAGGACGTGGAGCTGAGTGGACTTGCCGATGACTGGTACCAGCGCTGTCAAGATCGGCCTCTGTGGAGGAGGCTCGTGAAGAACGCTACTGGGCAGTTGGAGGCAGTCGCCCTCCAACAACGGAGGGCGGAGGAGTGACGCTCACAACAACGAGCGGAGCGCCGGGTGACTAAGGCACAGCAGGTTGGCACAGTAGGGGGCACAGGTGGTGCATCAGCCAGTCATCTCAGTCGACCCGTGGCACCTGGGTCTGCCCCGTGACCTCCTGCCAGCGGGCGTTCGACACTTCACGTGGCCTCAAGGTGCACATGGCCTGGCACAAGCGTCGTGGTGACGTCGCCGCCCTACTTAGTGGCGAATGGCGGTTGTTGTTGAGTGAGTCTGTGAGTGAGTCTGTGTGTGTGAGTGTGTAAGTCTATGTGTGTGTGCGTGCACGTGTGCGTGCACATGTGGATCGCCACACAAATTTGGTGAAACTCCTACCCGTGGTCGCTGAGGTCGCCATCTCCTGGCCTAGCCAGGGTCTGGGCAGCGCAGCAAGCGGAGACATTTCCAGCTCTCGGAGATTGAATGTTTCCCCCTCACACGCGTTGGTTCTCTCCCCTCACATGTATACTCGCTCTTGAATGGAGCTGGGCAAACATATGTCATGCAGTGGGGCCCATTGCCTGAAACATCGCCCATGATATATTTTCCTCTTAAGGCAGCCGTTGTATTAACGAATGAGTTCAGTGATTTGTGTTATTTGTGCACCACTGCCAACGCGGTATCGACAAATAATCCCAATGTAGGACCACAGAGCTTGGGGATATTGTTGGTCGCGCCGGTTTCTGGCTGGCTGCAACACCAATGCACAAAATACAGCACTAACATAGAATATGTATGTATGTTGAACTTCTATCGCACCGTACGTAGCCAACCGCGCTAATCGAAGGTGCTGGGGAAGGACAACAAACTAAGCACAAAAAGCGGTTCTAAGAAAATGAGTTGTCAAAGACATTTAAAAGTGCGGAGCTCCAATGGCTTCCAAATATCGGAAGGAAGAGCGGTCCAGATGGCCGCAGAAGCGCATCTAAAAGCGGCGCGATGCGGTGACCGCACCCCAGAGCCCCCCCCAACGCCCCTTGGACCCCCTCCGCGAAGACAGCACAGAGTGCCGCTGCTCCCTTGTGACCAGGTCGCGTCTGAAAAAGAGCTACATGGACCAGTGGGCCTTACTTGGTAAATAAAAATAGTTTAGTTCGGGCCACCTCCCGCAACACGACGCTTGTGAGCATGGGGACACCGCGTGCTCCCCTCCAGATCGCATCTCCAGCTCACATCAGCTTATACCTCGACCTTACACCTTGAGCTCACGCCTTAAGCTCGAACTTTCAGTTCACACCTCTGCCTCACCACCTTCTGTTGAGCTCCACCAAGCATGCTCGTCTCAGGTTATTTCATCACGAATACAGTAGCCGCATTGTACAAAGACTCCACCGCCACTCAGGGACATCACCATTCACGGACATCTCCGCCACTCACAGCAGGGGCAACGGACACCACTGGTGACATTTCACATATGTGATTGAGATGCTCAGCAGTGGTTTCAGGTGCATTTTGATGACTCCATGAGAACCGTTCTTGATCTGCTGAAGTAGGAGCAATAATCCTCGTGCCACTTTTTTAGTTCGTCCCAGAGCACCCTACACCGACTGGGTCGTGGCAGTGACAGCAGCAGCAGCAGTGACATCGTGGCGCGTCACTGACACGGCTAAACACACATGAGCGGAGACGCAGTGGCGGCGGCAGGCAAAGCACATCCCTCACATGAACACTAAATCAAGCTACACTCTAGCCCACAGATGTGTCAGTCAAAGACAAAGATCCTCCGTAAAGACTTAAGACTGTTGTGGCAAGCGCTGTTAGCGAGCGCCTTATGAAGGCTGACATGGCATGTGAGGTAGCCTAAGCTAAATGAGCACCAGGCACTAATTTGAGACTGAGTCGACCTAGGGGAGGCCTAGTAACGATTTAGATAATCATCACTGGTGTTGGCCATGAGTGGAAATTGAACTCGGGTCGCCGGGTTCGTAGCGCAGCACGCTAACCTTTACACTTCTGCTCACCACAGATCTGTCAGTCACAAGCATACACATTGGAAGCAATCAACATCGGGCATATAAATGGTTCTGTTTAGACAACTTCACCAGTCCATCCAACTGCTGGTGGTAAAGGTAGGTTCACACCTTCTGTTAGCCGAAAATATCACTCGTGTCCTTGAGCATGTGATTGAGTCACCAAGGTGAATGTAGGCAAGGCGAGGCAATCATCTAGAAATGACTGACAAAGGATCTACATTAACCAGCTTTTCGAACAATATTATGACTTCACTTAATACAAAACAATATTCTTAGTAACTATTATTCTTAAAAAATAACAATAACTTATTTTAATGGATGACGCGTAAACAAAGGAGGGAACATGGAAAGGGTGGAGCGATGTTGGAATGTTATTTATTTTGTATTATTTCTTATTTGGGGTGGTGGTGGTGGTGTTGGTAGAGGTAAAGGTGTTTATAGAGTTGGCAATTGTAGGATAGGTAGCGTTGATAGGGCTGTTGTTGGAAAGAGTGATGGTGTCGGTTGGGGTGGTCGTGTTGGTAGGAGTCATTGTGTTGGTAGGATTGGTGTTGGTAGGGTTGGTGTTGGTAGGGGGAGTGGTGTTGGTAGGAATAATGGTGTTGGTATGGTTGGTGTTGGTAGGGTTGGCGTTGGTAGGGTTGGTTTTGGTAGGAGTGGTGGTGTTCGTCGGAGTAGTTGCGTTTGGTAAGGGTAGCGGTGTTGGGAGGTGTGGTGGTGTTGGTAGGTGTGCGGATTCTAAAGGTGGTGGAGTTGGTAGGAGTGGTGGAGCAGGCATTGATCCGGGCCATGAAGAGTGGTCTCTTTGCCCTCATGATCACGAGGCGGGACTCACGCTCAGCTGGGGTGATGATGTGGGAAGGAGTGGTGGTGAGGGTAGAGGAAGTGATGGTGGTCAGGGTTGGGTTAGTAGAGGAGGTAGTGTTAGTAGGTGTGTGGTTGGTAGAGGTGGTGGAGTTGGTAGGAGTGGTGGAGCAGGCATTCATCCAGCCATGAAGAGTGATCTCTTTTCCCTCATGATCATGAGGCTGGACACATGCTCAGCTGGGGTGATGTGGGTAGGGGTGGTAGTGAGGGTAGAGGAGGTAATGTTGGTAAACGTGGGATTGGTCAAAGTGGCGGAGTTGGTAGGAGCGGTGGAGTTGGTGATTGAGCTGGTAGGGGTAATTGAGCTTATTTTAGTGCGGCAGGCATTGATGCGGGCCATTATCATGAGGTGACACCACTCACACTCAGCTGGGATGATGGTGTTGGTCCGGGTGGTAGTGAAGGTGGAGAAAATGCTGTTGGTAGGGTTTGTAGGGGTGGAAGGGGTGGTGGTGTTAGTCAGGATAGTATTGGTAGAGGTGTTGGTATTTAAAAGTGTGATGGTGTTAGTTTTTCGGGGTGGGGTTTGTCATGGTGGTGTTGGTAGGAATGGTGGTGTTGGTAGGAGTGGTGGTGTTGGTAGGAGTGGTGCTGTTGGTGGGTGCGCTGGTAAGTGTTGGTGAGCTATTCATCATGGAGCAGCCATCCAGTTGAGTCTTTAGGGATCTATGGGTCCTCTTGATTTTCATGGGGTGGCACTTGCTCCGAGCCAATTTACACATGGATCCTCTCATGTAGCGGCTTCGGTAAACTCGTCTGCGCTGCGATGACTTCTGTTTAAAACCGGAAACAAAATCATTATGAGAGGCAAGAGATTGCAGTCTCCTTCTTCCCCTGTTGGTCACTCCACTCAAATATGTTTTTTTCACTTGCCATCTGCCACACCACCACCATTGATTGAGCACGAGTGTTGTACCTGCCTTTCAGTGGCAAATATCGGACAACTATTTGTAATCCACCAACATGAACAATGTGTGCTTGTAATAAATGTGTGCGACTTTGTCGAGGATGTGAGTGTGATTTTTTATTGTTTGTTGTTGTAACGTTCTAACCTGCCTCTCCTGTACATCTGTGAAAAATAGCTTAATAGCTCATCGGATTCTTCCAGTATAAATATTCTGATTCTGATTTGTGTCATCTATGCATGTGAGATTATGACATTTGCCTGAGTGATCTATATCCATGATGCCTCTCTGGGTGTGGTGTCTCTGTTGTGGTGTCCTGCTGATGTTCTATGTTACAGTGACGCCAGCATACTCTCTCTCTTATTAGTGGATTCTTCAGCCAGACTCTTAGGCTGGTAATGGTGATCCCCGCGCTCTCCACGTCGTAAGTGATGGCCACCGGCCCACTGTGCAGCATCTTTATCAAGGTCGTCCACCTTGAGGGAGACGGGTATTCTCCATCTTGGGGAACCGTCATCTGTGGTGCCGCCGCAGCGGAGCCGCTCCAGCGGAGCCGTGCCCACCGCCGCGACGCCGTCACCGATGCCTCGGATTTCCCGCCACTCTCCCGGGGCTGGTGCCTTCTCAGACGTCCGCGTTTTGCCCACTGCACAGTCGTGAGGCCGCCGCAGCAGAGCCGCTCTGCCGAGGCCGTGCCCACCGCCGTGAAGCCGCCACCGGGGGATGCCGACGCCAACGCGGTGCACCCTCGCCACCCCCCCTCCCCCCGCACGAACGCACACACGCCCCACGTAGAGCCAGGAGGGGAGGTCACCCGGCCGATAGGTTTTTTTTCCAGAAGTCCCTAATGGGATCGATCTTCATGGTTTCCTGCGGCCGGGAAATTGGGCGATCTTCCCCCTGTAGCTGACATGCACTGCGGCGCCGGGACCTAATATTAAAGTTGCATGGTCACGGCAAGGGCCATCGAGCCACCGCGAGTGGAACCACACACACACAAGCACGGGTCAGTGGACTGGTAGCGGGAGAACAGAGAGCGGATGTCGGAGAGATCACTGCGGCGACATCACCCGAGTTGGGATCCGGGTATCGAAGGGTGGGAAAATCCGAGCCCCTGATTGGACGGGAGGCCAAGGGAGCGAAACGGCGAAATTCCTTTGTTGTAGGTGGGATAAAGGGAGGGGGATTCAGGTAGCAAGGCAGTTCTTCAAGATCATCGCGGTCCACGCAGGAGGGGAGTTAGCCGTTCGAGACGTCCGCGTGATGCACTTCAGCGCAGCCAGGCTCAACCCTCTACTGATCGCTTTTCTACAGCTTCCAGCGCAGCAGAGTGGAAGTACACGTGAGTAAGAGAGAGAGGTAAGTTTGGGCTATTTGATCAAGGGTAGAAAGCAGAGCGATAGGCAGAGGAAATACAGTCTAGGATCTCAAGGGGAATAGGCTGACATCCACTGACCCACACAATTACGCGTAGCTTAACGGGTTGCTTGCGGTAAATAAAATAACTGGTAGGGGAATAAACTGTTTCTTGTGCTCCTTTGGAGGGTGAAGAGGAGGGTGGAGAGTGTTTTGTGTTCGCACGCACACGCGGCTGTTTGCGGCGAATAAAGGAGTAGAGCGTGCTTGGTGTCCGTACCTGTACGATCGTTTACAGTATTGTTCAGCACGCGCGTGCCTACACGACTATTTTTGGTGGTGCCCAGCGCTCGCGTACCTGCGCAATCGCCTACAGTAGCGGTTTGCGCTCACGTGCATGCGCGGTTTACAACGAGGTTGAGCTTTCATTTGTGACCAGGTTCCATCTGAAAAATAAGTTAGTACCTCAGTGGGCTTTGACTGGTATGATGGGGGTGTTCTTGATTTGAAGCTTTCGTGACTGCAGGAATCCATACTCTTTGGTTCTTTCGGCAAAGTCACGTAGGTATAAAATCAAATAAATCAGTCTGCCTCAGCAGCAGACCATGCTTTCCCCACCCGATGATGGACGCTTGTGTTGCACCCGAAACATCGTGATTTACTTTATTTTATACCTACGTGACTTTACCGAAAGAACCAAAGAGTATGATGGGGCTGGTTTAGTTTTATTTGTTTGTGTTTGGGTGATTTGTTAACCTTTCTTGTACTTTGCACTATTACATGTTTTTGTAGTATTTGTTGTTGTAACGTTCTTACCAGCCCCTACCGGACATCTGTGAAAAAGAGCTTTATAGCTCATCGGATTCCTCAACCATTAAAAAATATTATTGTTCTGACTCTACTGGCTAGGGGACATTGTTCTGTCCGCACCAGCGCAACTCACCAACGCCGCACAAGGAGTCCAGCACATGTCCCAAATGCCACGCTGCCAGTAACAAAAAACACCCTTAAAGTTGCAGTGGATAATTTTTAAGTATACTTAATTGAGCAAGGTGTTTGCTTGTTCCAAATGACATATGCGACTTTGTCTAGGATGTGTGCGTGGATGTGATATATACTTGTGTGTGTGGTGTATGCGAGTGAGATTCTTATATCTGCGCGAGTGATCTGTACGCGTGATGCATCTCTGCGTGTGGTGTCTCTGCATGTGGTGTATGTCACGGTGCCACGCTGATGGCCTGTGTGAGCGTGAAGTCGGCACTCACCACTGCATTCTTCAGCCGCCACTCCGAGGCTGAGGAGGGTGATCCCCGCGCTCGCCACCTCGTAGGCGATGGCCACCGGCCCGCTGTGCAGCATCTCCATGAAGGTCGTCCACCCTGAAGGAGCTGGGTCGTCGTCTTCTCCTCCTCCTTGGGGAACCTCCATGCCATGGCTGGGAGAGGAAGCGACTCGAGGCACCCTCTCGGCTTCGTGACCTGTGAGGCGGTTGCTGATGTGGACGGCCACGGTCGCTTTGGTGAGAGGTAGAGGCTGTCCGGCCTGTGGCGGTTGGACCTCCCAGGCTCCCCTCGGCTTAACCAGCTAGTTAGGGGAGAAATTCTTCTCCTCCGTGGGCACAGACGCGAGGAACGCGGAGCTCGCCACGAGCAGCGTCACGAGGGTGCGTGAAGTACTGCGCAGCCCGTGAGCCTCCATGGTGACTGCTACGAGAGAGGCTCCAGGAGGCTTCGTGCAGAGAGGCGCTCCTCAGCAGGCAGCTTGCAGCGTGGCTCTAGCGGCAGACTGGGTGGAAGCGGGTGTGACGTCACGGCCCGAGGGCGGATGTGTGTTGTGTCTCATCTGTGTGTGTCTGTATGTCTGTGTGTGTGTCTGAGTGTTTGTGTGTATGTCTGTGTATCTGTGTGTGTATCTGTGTGTTTGTGTGTGTCTGTGTGTGTGTGCGGTAGTGTAGTGATTAGCGCGCTGTGCTATGAACCTAGCGACCCGGGGTTCGATTCCTGCTCACGGCCACCAACACTGGTGTCGTGTGCCGTGCCGGTCTTCGTAGGTGCTGCTCGTTATGGCTACAAGGGGAGGCCCAGGAGTGGTTGAGGTAATCGTCAGCAGTGTTGGTGGCCGTGAGCGGGAGTCGAACTTGGAGGGCAGCGTGGCATTCACTGCAACAACACCGCCCGCGCTCCGACTGGTACACGGTCCGAACAGTGCAGAGTGCACATAATTTGCGGCGTCTCTCGCACGGTCCGGGTCTCTGTGTGGAGAGCGGGAGACGAAGGCGAGGATCACACAGGGTAGAGGGTGCACGTCGGCACTGCTTCCCACGTCACAACACGAGTCACGTCACATCACAGACTCATCCTCACCGTGAACCAACATCATCAACACAAACCCACATCTTCTTAGTTCTTTCTGTAAAGTCACGTTGAAGGGAAACAATGAAATAATAAAATATATATAAAACAATAAAAATTTTCACGACGTTTCGACCATAACACAAACGGTCGTCATCAGGTGTGTCGGTTTGCATGAATTTATTTATTTTCAAACGGTGTATTTATTTATTTATTAAAAAAAACGTTAGCGCCACGTGCAGCGATTTGGCAGTTTATTTAGAAGAACTAGTCCATCTATGTTCTGAAAAGAGGAGGGGGGAGACGACAAATTTTAATGTATGCTGTCTGAAAGCCACTTTAAGCGTGAACAATCAATTAAGACCTGAAATGGTTTATCAAATCTTTCCAATGCTAAGCCAGAATCCATCTTCTCGGGTGAAATTGTCCCTGTGCTTGTATATGTGGATAGCCCTTCACTTGGAATGGAACTTTCTACAAACAAACTGAGGGCACCCCAATGGGCTCCCCCCTATCTCCGGTTATAGCTAACATTTTCATGGAGAAATTTGAGACTGACGCCATCCAGACTGCCACTGCGCCCAACCTTATGGAAGAGGTACGCGGATGACACTTTTGTCATCTGACCACATGGCCGGCCTGCTCTAGACCAATTCTTCGACCACATCAATTCCATACACCCAGCCATCAGATTTACCATGGAAGTCGAAAAAGATGGCAAGCTACCTTTTTTGGATGTCCTAATTAAAAAGAGACCTGATGGTTCAATGAGCCACTCTGTCTACAGGAAAGCTACCCATACGGATGCTTATCTGAAACCGGATTCCCATCACTATCCATCACAGAAGAATTCTCTCATCAAGACTCTGTATCATAGAGCCCAATGCATATCCGACCAGGAACACATAGGCAGTGAACTCAAGCACGTACACCAAGCTCTTAAGGCTAATGGTTACTCCGACTATACAATCCGCAAAGCTATCACTCAAACCATGAAGAAGTACCCTCTTGAGGAGCCTTTCAAAACCATCACTTTACCCTACATTGCGGGGATCACAAAAAAGATCTCCAAAATCTTGAATAAACACAAGATCCAGGTCCGTTTCAACACATTACATAAAATCCGTGATCTGGTTCCGTCTGTAAAAGATGTGATTCCGGGCATACAATACCCTGGTATCTACAAACTAAGTTGCCTCTGTGGTAGTAGTTACATTGGAGAAACCAAACGCCATGTCTCGGACCGCATTCGTGAACACAAAGGAGACCTTAAACACGGTAGGACCAACACCTCGGCCGTGGCAGATTATTGTTATAATTCAGTAGGCTCACATGACATTGACTTTTCCAAGACAGAGGTTCTTTGTAAGCCATCTGGCTACCATGAGAAATTCGTTCATGAGGCTATCCACATATACAAGCACAGAGACAATTTCAACCGAGAATATGGATTCTGGCTTAGCAATCATTGGAAAGATTTGATAAACCATTTCAGGTTTTAATTGATTGTTCACGCTTACAGTGGCTTTCAGACGGCATACAATGATTGTTTCGTCTCCCCCCTCCTCTTTTCAGAACATAGATGGACTCGTACTTTTAAATAAACTGCTAAATCGCTGCGCGTGGTGCTAACGTTTTTTATAAATAAATAAATACACCGTTTAAAAATAAATACATTTATGCAAACAGACACACCTGATGACGACCGTTTGTGTTATGGTCGAAACGTCGTGAGAATTTTATTGTTATATATATATTTTATTATTTTATTGTTTCCCTTCAACGTGACTTTACCGAAAGAACTAAGAATATGAATTACTGCAGTCACGAAAGCTTTAAATCACAAACCCACATCATTAACACGGACCCACATCATTAATAAGAAACTCACATCAACGCGAGGTTACATCTTTACCACTCACCCACAACACTGGACATCTGTGAGAAAGAGCTGTATAGCTCATCTGACTCCAGTATAAATATTCTGATTCTGACATGAACTCACATCGTCACGACTCACTCACAACATACCACCACCACTATCAGTAACACCACTAACGCCACCACTCCTCCTGCCAGTACACTACACAGACACACACGTCCTCACCACTCACATCACCACTCACCTACAGTTCCTCACTTCCTCCAGAGAGTCGCTGCTTCTGTCGTCTCGGTGCTTCTCTACCGCCACATGTGAGAAAAAAGATCGGCAGAAACAAGTGGGGGCGGGGCTCGGTGATCACGCCCTCAGTGACGCAATATCCTGTGAGCCCCTCCCCCCCAGCACCTTCCCCCCCTCTACGCCCCCTCCCCCACTCACACCGCTAAAGACAAAGCTCCCGCGTATTTAGCCTTAACAGAGCACTCCTAACAACAACCCCACCACTAACAACGCCACCACCAATAACAACCCCACCACCAATAACAACCCCACCACCAATAACAACCCCACTACCACTAACAACCCCACCACCACGAACACCACCACCACTACTACCACACCACCACTAATACACAGTTCTGATCCACACCTCAGCTGCTCCCCACACGCGATGCTTCTGCTGCTCTCTCTACTTCCGCTTCCGCCGGTGAACGTGGCGCCAACTTCTGAAGCGGTTCGCTGCCTGGGCCTCCTCTGGGTCGACTCAGCCTGAAGGTGAGAACCTCGCATGATGTGGACACCTCAGCAGTGGTGGAGGAGAGACAAAGGCGGCCCACAGCCGTAGGCTTCTAAACAGCTGCTGGGCTCACGGCATCGGTTCAAGCAGAGCCCGGCTCTGCTGCTGAGGCACTGAAGGTGGAAAGCGGTCCAGAGTGGCGCTCGAGTTGAGCCATTGCTGCTGATGAGAGGCTGATGGGATCAGTCAAATATACTTTTTTATCTTTGCAAGGAAGTGTTTATTGTGAAGGAGGCGAATCGCGTGCTGGCGGAGGAGGCCTCCACTAGACGCCGCTAATTAGGGTATTTGGTCTACTCTTCCACGCTGATCTCCACGTTTTGGAGCAAGGTGGGCGTACCCACACTTTACCCCACCACATGCGGGTCGTTAGCTCACTGGACTTGCACTGCAGAGGTGCAGGTTCGATTCCATCGCCCACACACCCACCCACTCACTTGCCCACTCACCAACTCACCCACTAACCCATCTATTCACCCACCCACAGGGACATGTGGAGACACGGAGACACATGGACACACGGATACATAGAGCCTTGATAAAGTGGTTGTGTAGGTGGTGTTAGAGTATCAGCATCAATGTGGTTGTTGTGGTTATGTTGCTTGTTATGGTTGTGGTGGTTGAGGTGATGTTGGTTGTGGTGGTTTTGAATGTGGTGGCAGTGGTTATAGTTGTGGTTGTATCGCTGGTTGTAGTGGTGGTTCAGGTTTTAGTTGTGGTGTAGGTGGTTATGTTGGTTGTTATGGTGCTTTTGGTTGTGGTAATAATTGCGGTTGTGGGGGGTATATTTTTTGTGGCTATAGTTGTGTACGTGGAGGTTGGGGTTTTCATGGTTATAGTTACAGTTGTGGTTATGTTATTGTTGTTGTTATACTTGGGGTTGTGGTTATAATTGTGATTGTGGTACAAGTTGTGATGGTTATGTTATGTTTTTGTGGTTATAGTTGTGGTGAAGGTGGTTATGTTGTCTTTCATGGTTGTTGTATGTGTAGGGAGCAGTAGAGTAGCGGTTGAACGCCACGCCACGGACCCGAGAAAGTTCGATTCCCGCTCACGGCCAACACCAGTGACGATCATTTGAACCAGTCCAGGGCTTCCCCTACGTCGACTCTGCCTGAAATGAGTACCTGTTGTGGTGTGTAATAAACATCGCCACTCGGGAGACAAAGACGGTCGGGTGTAGTGCTGGCCACCCACCTGCTTGTGTTCCACACTGCGGGTCTCCATAGGTACTCGCTAACAGAACTTGCCCCAACAGTCTGTTATAGGCTATAGAATAAATCTTTGTCTTTTGTTGTTGTATGTGTGTTGAACTTCTTTCGCACCATATGTTGCCACCTGTGATAACCGGAAATGCGGTTATAGTTGTAGTGGTTATATCATGGTTGTGGTTTTAGTTGTGTCTGGTTTTAGTGCTTAGAGTTGTGGTTATAGATATGGCTATAATTGTGGTTATTGTTGTGGGTGTGGTTATAATTGTAGTTGGTTTTGGTTATAGTTGTGGTTATAGTGGTTATGGTTGTTGGGTATGGTTGTGGCTGTGGTTACATTTGTGGTTACATTTGTGGTTGAATTTGTAGTTCTAGTTGTGGTTGTTGGTTTGTGGTGGTGAGGCTGGTGCAGGTGGTGGGTTGGAGGCCACGTTCCCTGCCCATGCGGTTCCAACAGCGATGGCTCCCTGTGCTATGTGGGTCACATGAACTTGTCCACCAGCATGCCTTGAAGTCATCATTATAGGAGCCCTCGCCTCCTCTACGCACTCTCCTCCTATCTCTCCCCTCTCACCTCCACGCACTCTCCTCCTACCTCTCACCTCCTCCGCGTGTCTCCTCCTTTCTTTTTTTCCCAGGGTCTCCCTCCTCTCTCTCCCCGTGTCTCCTTCCTCTATGTCGCCGTGTCTCTCTCCTCTCCCTCCCCGCGTTTCCCTCCTATCTTTCTCCGTGTCTCTTCTCTCTCCCCGCTTTTCCCTCTCCAACCTCCTCCTGTCTCCCTCCTCTCTCTCCCCGTGTCTCCTTTCTCTCCCCGTGTCTCACTCTTCTATCTCCCCCTGTCTCCCTCTTGCTTCCCGTGTCTCACTCACTCAGCCACCCACTCAGCCACTCACTCAACCACTCACGTACTCAAGCTTTCAATCAACAACTCACTCACCCAGCCACTCACTCAGCTGCTTAGTCACTCTGCTACCCACTCACTCAACCACTCACTCATTCAGCCTCTCACTCAGCCACTCACTAACTCAGCCACTCACTCCCTCAACCACTCAATCACTCAGCCACTCTCTCATTCAATCACTCACCTAGCCACCTGCTTATTTGTTTATTTTACCAGGTAAGGCCCATAAGATATATCTCTTTTTCAGACGTAACCTGGCCACATATGATTGCCCAATTAAGTGGCATTTTACGTGTCAATTTATATCAGCAACTATAAATGTGGAGTGACAAACAGGAGCCGGGCAAAAATTCACAACGAAGGGGAGAGTGAGAGAAACATGCGAACTCCAAATATACAACAGGCATCAGGGTCAGGATTGTTGTATATATTGTCTTGAAAAATAATAAAAATGAAATGAAAAATGCAAAAGGTGTAATTTTACAAAATTAGGTAATTATGTCAATTTATGCAATTACGCTAATTAGACTCGGCTTTGTTGTCTAGGGGTATTACCAATCGTGATAGTTGTCAGTGATGTGTGGGTTCTGGGTCCATATTTGTCGTGTCACTGGGGTTTATAATAGGCTGGTAGGGTGGGTTCATAATGGCCAGGTAGGGTGGGGTTATAATGGCCAGTGAGAGTGGGGTTATAATGGCCAGGTAGGGTGGGGTAAAATGGCCTTGTCAGGGGTCCACCTCCTCCACCACCAGTTCCACCTCAACCTCCTCCACCTCCCACCTCCTCGCAGGAACCCAGACTCAACAGGTGCCATGGGTTGCCACGCTACGTGCAGGAGGAGGAGCTCATCACTTGAATGTGACGAGCAGTGAGCTTATCACTTGAATGTGAGATGCAGTGCGCTCATCACTTGAGTGTGACATGCAGTGAGCTCATCACTTGAATCTGACATGCAGGGAGCTCATCACATGAATGAATGGGACATGCAGTGAGCTCATCACTTGAATGTGACACGCAATGAGCTCAACACTTGAATGTAACATGTAGTGCACTGACTACTTGAATGTGACATGCAGTGCGCTCATCATTTGAATGTGACATGCAGTGAGTTCGCCACTTGAATGTGACATGCAGTGAGCTCACCACTTGAATGTGACTTGCAGTGAGCTCAACACTTGAATGTGACATGTAGTGCACTGACCACTTGAACGTCATGCAGTGCGCTCATCACTTGAATGTGACATGCAGGGAGCTCATCACATGAATGAATGGGACATGCAGTGAGCTCATCACTTGAATGTGACATGCAGTGAGCTCAACACTTGAATGTGACATGCAGTGAGCTCATCACTTGAAAGTGACATGCAATGAGCTCACCACTTGAAAGTGACATGCAGTGCGCTCATCACTTGAATGTGACATGCAGTGAGCTCGCCACTTGAATGTGACATGCAGTGAGCTCGCCACTTTAATGATATGCAGTGTGCTCGTTACGTGAATAAGACATGCAGTGAGCTCGCCACTTGAATGTGATATGCAGTGAGCTCATCACTTGGACGGGACATGCAGTGTACTCATCACTTGAAAGTGACATGAATTGAGCTCATCACTTGAACATGACATGCCATTTTCTACATCACACGACTATACTGACTAAATATGATGGGTATAGTCGTGTGATGTAGAAAAAAGTTTAGTTGGAGGCATATATTTTTTGTGACGTAAAATTGTAATGTATAATGACTTTTTGTTAGTAGTAGGGTAGTTGCAGTTGCTTAGCGTCAATATACTAAATTCCTCTGCTGATATGTAACCTCAGCTTATTGGAGAGTATATTGAGTATATTGATTATATTGATGTAGTTTATATTTTAGTTTTTTATCAGTTTACTACACGGTAGTCATTATATAGTGTAGTGTATACCCAGTTACTTAATGTTAACAGCTCAGATTATTGGAGAGTATATTGAGTACATTGATTATATTGATGTAGTTTATATTTATTTTTTTCACATCGGTTTATTGCATGGTAGTAGGGTATGTATAGTTCTTCTTCTTTGGTTCTTTCGGTAAAGTCACGTAGAATGAGAATAAAATAATAAATTGATAAAATAAAATAACACAATAATATTCTCACGACGTTTCGGCCACAACACAAGCGGCCTTCATCAGGTGAAGGGAGCGAGACTGTCTGGTAGGACAGCGCTGGAGTGAGAGAGCCACGTTCAGATCACGGCTTTTAAGCTGTGTGAGAGGAACAAAGAGCCTTGACGAAGGAATTAGCATAAAATTTAGCATTGAAAAGGCTGAATGATTAGCTTGTGACTGGTCACAGAAATAGCTATGTTAAAAGTTAAAGCATACACCTCCGCAGAGGCACCCATTGTTAAAAGGAATTAGCATAGAATTTAGCATTGAAATAGCTAAATTAAGGCATTCGCTTGTAGCTGCTACAGAAATAGTTACGTTGAAGTCAGAGTATACACATTCACCGAGGCACTTAGTACAAATCAAAACAGGAGAATTTAGCATTGAAATAACTAGGCGAATTTAGCATTGAGCTATTCACAGTACTATATAGTGAACCAATAAAAACTAAAATATAAATTACCTTCATGTTATCAATAAACTCTATATTCTCCAATCAGCTAAGCTACCAACCATAAGTCGTTATATATCACAATGCTATATGGCGAAAAAATGGGTGGATTCTTACCCTCAAATTTCCGTACCACGGATAGCTACGGGCCCCGTTCAGACGGACGAGTTCGTCCATGGTCAGAACAGAGGAGGGGGAGAGAGACAGCTGCGAAGCCCTAGTATACTCCATGTTGTAAACCATACCATTAACCGTGATGTGAGAGGTATTAAGAGGCAATGCTGGCGAAAGAGCTGCGGTCTGAAGGTCATCGTAAAATTACAATTAATTAAGAACAGAAATGATTTAACACATCTTTCCAGTGGTTACTAAGCCTGAATCCATCTTCTCGGTTGAAATTGTCTTTGTGCTTGTATATGTGAATGGCCTCATGAACGAATCTCTCATGGTAGCCAGTTGGTTTGCAAAGAACCTCCGTCTTGGAGAAGTCAATGTCATGTGAGCCCACTGAATTGTAACAGTGATCTGCCACGGCAGAGGAGTTCGTCTTACCGTGTTTCAAGTCTGCTTTATGTTCGCGGATGCGGTCCGAGATATGTCTTTTGGTTTCTCCAATGTAGCTACTACCACAGAGGCACTTTAGTTTGTAAACGCCCGGGTACTGTATGTCTGGAAGAGCATCTTTTACAGATGGAACTAAATCACGGATTTTGTGTACTGTGTTGAATCGGACCTGGATCTTGTGTTTATTCAGGATTTTGGAGATCTTTTTAGTGACCCCTGCAATGTAGGGTAAGGTGATGGTTTTGAGTGGCTCCACAAGAGGATCCTTCTTCATGACTGGAGTGATGGCTTTGCGGATTGTGTAGTCGGAGTAGCCATTAGCCCTGAGAGCCTGGTGTACGTGCTTGAGTTCACTGGTAATGTGTTCCTGGTCGGAAATGCATTGGGCTCTATGGTATAGAGTCTTGATGAGGCAGTTCTTCTGGGATGGATGGTGGTGGGAATCCGGTTTCAAGTAAGCATCTGTATGGGTAGCTTTCCTGTAGACAGAGTGGCTCATTGAACCATCATGTCTCCTTTTAATTAAGACATCCAGAAAGGGTAGTTTGCCATCTTTTTCAACCTCCATGGTAAATCTGATGGCTGGGTGTATTGAATTGATGTGGTCGCGGAATTGGTCTAGAGCAGGCTGGCCATGTGGCCAGATGACAAAGGTGTCATCAACGTACCTCTTCCATAAGGTCGGGCGTAGAGTGGCAGTCTGGATGGCGTCAGTTTCAAATTTTTCCATGAATACGTTGGCTACAACCGGAGATAGGGGGGAGCCCATTGGGGTGCCCTCAGTTTGTTTGTAGAAAGTTCCATTCCAGGTGAAGTATGTGTTGGTTAAGCAATGTCTCACCAGGGGGGGTACATCAGTATGCAGTCCTTGATGAACCAGGTCTTCAATGATAGCGATGGTGTCAGGTACCGGGACTTTGGTGAACAAGGACACCACATCAAAACTGACAAGCAGGTCGTTTGGGGACAGGGAAATGTCTTTGATTGTCGATACCAGGTGAGTAGAATTTAGTACCGCAGAGGTGGTTTTTCCAGTGAAAGGTCGCAGTATATCAGCCAGAAAACGTGCCAGTTTGTAGGTGGGGGAGCTGATAGTAGAGACGATGGGACGAAGGGGTGTATCTTCTTTGTGTATCTTTGGAAGGCCATATAATCTTGGTGGTCTGGCAGCAGAGGGTTTCAACAAGAACTGTTTGTTCTCATCAATTAATGCTGTTGAATCAGAGATAATTTTGTTCGTTTTGGTGACCAGGCTGTTGGTGGGATCTCTTTTTATTTTTGTATAGCTGCCATCGTTGAGTAGTTCTTGAATTTTGTTGTTATATTCTGTTTTGTCCATGATGACAGTGGCATTGCCTTTGTCGGCTGAGAGAACGACAATATCATCCCTCTTTTTTAATTGAGATAATTCAAAACGTTCGTCTTTGCTGATGTTGCTAGGTGGCAACTTAGCGTTTTTGAGGGTTGCAGCGATTTCAGATCTTGCTACGTCTGCAGAGATGTGACTCAAGCCCTTGAGTGCAACGTCGACATGGGCAATTATATCATTAACCGGTAAGTGTCTCGGTGTGACAGCAAAGTTTAGACCTTTAGCTAAAACGGATTTCAGACCATCAGAAATGGAACTGTTACTGCGATTAATTACGACTTTGTTGACGTCTATCTTTTCGGTGTGTGGATCCGATTTTTTGCTGGAGAGGTGATTGAATTTGGAAATCAAATTGTCCCTACATTTGTTCGACATAGTGGCAGCCGAAGAGGTAGTCATATTGTCTACATGTTCCCAATCCGATGTAGACATTGTTGCTGTCAATTTTAAGTGTGATTTGTAGAGTGTCTTGTCTAACTGATCGAGTTCGGTGCGTGTAAGTCTGATTTTTTCCGAGATAAGAGCGAAGCTAGTTCTAGCTAGAATTCGTTTTGCATTGAGAGAAGTTGCAACAGCAGAGGTTAGTGTAAATGCGGTTGGTATTACCTTAGAGTCGCGGCATCTCTTCAGAAAGGTGAGAGACTCGATTAGTTGAGCCTTCTTATCCCGAAGTCTGTTGAATGATCTTAAGGATGTGTGGAATCCCTCCCCGTAGAGGCGGTTAAATTTCGATTTAAAGCTTTCGTGACTGCAATGATTCATCTTCTTTGGTTCTTTCGGTAAAGTCACGTAGAATGAGAATAAAATAATAAATTGATAAAATAAAATAACACAATAATATTCTCACGACGTTTCGGCCACAACACAAGCGGCCTTCATCAGGTGAAGGGAGCGAGACTGTCTGGTAGGACAGCGCTGGAGTGAGAGAGCCACGTTCAGATCACGGCTTTTAAGCTGTGTGAGAGGAACAAAGAGCCTTGACGAAGGAATTAGCATAAAATTTAGCATTAAAAAGGCTGAATGATTAGCTTGTGACTGGTCACAGAAATAGCTATGTTAAAAGTTAAAGCATACACCTCCGCAGAGGCACCCATTGTTAAAAGGAATTAGCATAGAATTTAGCATTGAAATAGCTAAATTAAGGCATTCGCTTGTAGCTGCTACAGAAATAGTTACGTTGAAGTCAGAGTATACACATTCACCGAGGCACTTAGTACAAATCAAAACAGGAGAATTTAGCATTGAAATAACTAGGCGAATTTAGCATTGAGCTATTCACAGTACTATATAGTGAACCAATAAAAACTAAAATATAAATTACCTTCATGTTATCAATAAACTCTATATTCTCCAATCAGCTAAGATACCAACCATAAGTCGTTATATATCACAATGCTATATGGCGAAAAAATGGGTGGATTCTTACCCTCAAATTTCCGTACCACGGATAGCTACGGGCCCCGTTCAGACGGACGAGTTCGTCCATGGTCAGAACAGAGGAGGGGGAGAGAGACAGCTGCGAAGCCCTAGTATACTCCATGTTGTAAACCATACCATTAACCGTGGTGTGAGAGGTATTAAGAGGCAATGCTGGCGAAAGAGCTGCGGTCTGAAGGTCATCGTAAAATTACAATTAATTAAGAACAGAAATGATTTAACACATCTTTCCAGTGGTTACTAAGCCTGAATCCATCTTCTCGGTTGAAATTGTCTTTGTGCTTGTATATGTGAATGGCCTCATGAACGAATCTCTCATGGTAGCCAGTTGGTTTGCAAAGAACCTCCGTCTTGGAGAAGTCAATGTCATGTGAGCCCACTGAATTGTAACAGTGATCTGCCACGGCAGAGGAGTTCGTCTTACCGTGTTTCAAGTCTGCTTTATGTTCGCGGATGCGGTCCGAGATATGTCTTTTGGTTTCTCCAATGTAGCTACTACCACAGAGGCACTTTAGTTTGTAAACGCCCGGGTACTGTATGTCTGGAAGAGCATCTTTTACAGATGGAACTAAATCACGGATTTTGTGTACTGTGTTGAATCGGACCTGGATCTTGTGTTTATTCAGGATTTTGGAGATCTTTTTAGTGACCCCTGCAATGTAGGGTAAGGTGATGGTTTTGAGTGGCTCCACAAGAGGATCCTTCTTCATGACTGGAGTGATGGCTTTGCGGATTGTGTAGTCGGAGTAGCCATTAGCCCTGAGAGCCTGGTGTACGTGCTTGAGTTCACTGGTAATGTGTTCCTGGTCGGAAATGCATTGGGCTCTATGGTATAGAGTCTTGATGAGGCAGTTCTTCTGGGATGGATGGTGGTGGGAATCCGGTTTCAAGTAAGCATCTGTATGGGTAGCTTTCCTGTAGACAGAGTGGCTCATTGAACCATCATGTCTCCTTTTAATTAAGACATCCAGAAAGGGTAGTTTGCCATCTTTTTCAACCTCCATGGTAAATCTGATGGCTGGGTGTATTGAATTGATGTGGTCGCGGAATTGGTCTAGAGCAGGCTGGCCATGTGGCCAGATGACAAAGGTGTCATCAACGTACCTCTTCCATAAGGTCGGGCGTAGAGTGGCAGTCTGGATGGCGTCAGTTTCAAATTTTTCCATGAATACGTTGGCTACAACCGGAGATAGGGGGGAGCCCATTGGGGTGCCCTCAGTTTGTTTGTAGAAAGTTCCATTCCAGGTGAAGTATGTGTTGGTTAAGCAATGTCTCACCAGGGGGGGTACATCAGTATGCAGTCCTTGATGAACCAGGTCTTCAATGATAGCGATGGTGTCAGGTACCGGGACTTTGGTGAACAAGGACACCACATCAAAACTGACAAGCAGGTCGTTTGGGGACAGGGAAATGTCTTTGATTGTCGATACCATGTGAGTAGAATTTAGTACCGCAGAGGTGGTTTTTCCAGTGAAAGGTCGCAGTATATCAGCCAGAAAACGTGCCAGTTTGTAGGTGGGGGAGCTGATAGTAGAGACGATGGGACGAAGGGGTGTATCTTCTTTGTGTATCTTTGGAAGGCCATATAATCTTGGTGGTCTGGCAGCAGAGGGTTTCAACAAGAACTGTTTGTTCTCATCAATTAATGCTGTTGAATCAGAGATAATTTTGTTCGTTTTGGTGACCAGGCTGTTGGTGGGATCTCTTTTTATTTTTGTATAGCTGCCATCGTTGAGTAGTTCTTGAATTTTGTTGTTATATTCTGTTTTGTCCATGATGACAGTGGCATTGCCTTTGTCGGCTGAGAGAACGACAATATCATCCCTCTTTTTTAATTGAGATAATTCAAAACGTTCGTCTTTGCTGATGTTGCTAGGTGGCAACTTAGCGTTTTTGAGGGTTGCAGCGATTTCAGATCTTGCTACGTCTGCAGAGATGTGACTCAAGCCCTTGAGTGCAACGTCGACATGGGCAATTATATCATTAACCGGTAAGTGTCTCGGTGTGACAGCAAAGTTTAGACCTTTAGCTAAAACGGATTTCAGACCATCAGAAATGGAACTGTTACTGCGATTAATTACGACTTTGTTGACGTCTATCTTTTCGGTGTGTGGATCCGATTTTTTTCTGGAGAGGTGATTGAATTTGGAAATCAAATTGTCCCTACATTTGTTCGACATAGTGGCAGCCGAAGAGGTAGTCATATTGTCTACATGTTCCCAATCCGATGTAGACATTGTTGCTGTCAATTTTAAGTGTGATTTGTAGAGTGTCTTGTCTAACTGATCGAGTTCGGTGCGTGTAAGTCTGATTTTTTCCGAGATAAGAGCGAAGCTAGTTCTAGCTAGAATTCGTTTTGCATTGAGAGAAGTTGCAACAGCAGAGGTTAGTGTAAATGCGGTTGGTATTACCTTAGAGTCGCGGCATCTCTTCAGAAAGGTGAGAGACTCGATTAGTTGAGCCTTCTTATCCCGAAGTCTGTTGAATGATCTTAAGGATGTGTGGAATCCCTCCCCGTAGAGGCGGTTAAATTTCGATTTAAAGCTTTCGTGACTGCAATGATTCATCTTCTTTGGTTCTTTCGGTAAAGTCACGTAGAATGAGAATAAAATAATAAATTGATAAAATAAAATAACACAATAATATTCTCACGACGTTTCGGCCACAACACAAGCGGCCTTCATCAGGTGAAGGGAGCGAGACTGTCTGGTAGGACAGCGCTGGAGTGAGAGAGCCACGTTCAGATCACGGCTTTTAAGCTGTGTGAGAGGAACAAAGAGCCTTGACGAAGGAATTAGCATAAAATTTAGCATTAAAAAGGCTGAATGATTAGCTTGTGACTGGTCACAGAAATAGCTATGTTAAAAGTTAAAGCATACACCTCCGCAGAGGCACCCATTGTTAAAAGGAATTAGCATAGAATTTAGCATTGAAATAGCTAAATTAAGGCATTCGCTTGTAGCTGCTATAGAAATAGTTACGTTGAAGTCAGAGTATACACATTCACCGAGGCACTTAGTACAAATCAAAACAGGAGAATTTAGCATTGAAATAACTAGGCGAATTTAGCATTGAGCTATTCACAGTACTATATAGTGAACCAATAAAAACTAAAATATAAATTACCTTCATGTTATCAATAAACTCTATATTCTCCAATCAGCTAAGATACCAACCATAAGTCGTTATATATCACAATGCTATATGGCGAAAAAATGGGTGGATTCTTACCCTCAAATTTCCGTACCACGGATAGCTACGGGCCCCGTTCAGACGGACGAGTTCGTCCATGGTCAGAACAGAGGAGGGGGAGAGAGACAGCTGCGAAGCCCTAGTATACTCCATGTTGTAAACCATACCATTAACCGTGGTGTGAGAGGTATTAAGAGGCAATGCTGGCGAAAGAGCTGCGGTCTGAAGGTCATCGTAAAATTACAATTAATTAAGAACAGAAATGATTTAACACATCTTTCCAGTGGTTACTAAGCCTGAATCCATCTTCTCGGTTGAAATTGTCTTTGTGCTTGTATATGTGAATGGCCTCATGAACGAATCTCTCATGGTAGCCAGTTGGTTTGCAAAGAACCTCCGTCTTGGAGAAGTCAATGTCATGTGAGCCCACTGAATTGTAACAGTGATCTGCCACGGCAGAGGAGTTCGTCTTACCGTGTTTCAAGTCTGCTTTATGTTCGCGGATGCGGTCCGAGATATGTCTTTTGGTTTCTCCAATGTAGCTACTACCACAGAGGCACTTTAGTTTGTAAACGCCCGGGTACTGTATGTCTGGAAGAGCATCTTTTACAGATGGAACTAAATCACGGATTTTGTGTACTGTGTTGAATCGGACCTGGATCTTGTGTTTATTCAGGATTTTGGAGATCTTTTTAGTGACCCCTGCAATGTAGGTATGTATAGTTCTTTAGAAACTCCCTTTTTTATTTTCCACATAATGCACTAGCTTGATACGCGGTGGTTTGGGCTGTTGCAGTTCTTTCTTATTAAAATTGTATCTCCCTTTATTATTGCCAATCCTACATGATACACTAACATAATATGACTTTGAGACCCCCCACCTGCCTACACATTCCACAAGGAGTGAATAATCCCATATCTGCATTTGTCATAAACATGCTAAATTCCTCTGTTATGTAAACTTCTTCATCAAGACGCTCTCCTCCTCCCACCCAATTTAAAATACGCTGCCAAGCTTAGCAGTGTTCGTTAGGACGCTGTCTTTCCGACAGCTCTGTTTCTTCACCTGAGGACGGCTGCTTGCGTTGTGGCCTAAACGTGAGAATTTTATTATATTATGTTTGATGTTTATTATTTTATTATTTCCCTTATACATGACTTTACTGAAAGAACCAATAATATGGTGCATACCTACTTTTGGTGGGACCTGCTTTCCCTAGAGCAGTGCATACTGACTGTGGTAATACCTGCTATCACTACAGCATTGCATGCTGACAGGTGGTATCCTGCTATGACTACAGCATTGCATACTAACTGTGGTGGTATCCTGCTATGACTACAGCATTGCATGCTGACTGTGGTGGTATCCTGCTATGACTACAGCATTGCATGTTGAGTGGTGGTATCCTGCTATGACTATAGCATTGTATGCTGACTGTGGTGGTATCCTGCTATGACTACAGCATTGCATACTGACTGCGGTGGTATCCTGCTATGACTTCAGCATTGCATACTGACTGCGGTGGTATCCTGCTATGACTACAGCATTGCATACTGACTGCGGTGGTAGCCTGCTATGACTAGAGCATT
Source organism: Petromyzon marinus (assembly GCF_048934315.1). Taxonomy (NCBI): domain Eukaryota; kingdom Metazoa; phylum Chordata; class Hyperoartia; order Petromyzontiformes; family Petromyzontidae; genus Petromyzon; species Petromyzon marinus. Next base: position 191,131 of record NW_027423120.1, read on the forward strand.
GCATGCTGACTGTGGTTGTATCCTGCTATGACTATAGCAGTGCATGCTCACTGTGGTGGTATCTTGCTATGACTACAGCATTGCATGATAACTGTGGTGGTATCCTGCTATGACTACAGCATTGCATGCTGACTGTGGTGGTATCCTGCTATGACTACAGCATTGCATACTGACTGCAGTGGTATCCTGCTATGACATCAGCATTGCATACTGACTGCGGTGGTATCCTGCTATGACTACAGCATTGCATGCTGACTGTGGTTGTATCCTGCTATGACTACAGCATTGCATGCTGACTGTGGTGGTATCCTGCTATGACTACAGCATTGCATGCTGACTGTGGTGGTATCCTGCTATGACTACAGCATTGCATGCTGACTGTGGTGGTATCCTGCTATGACTACAGCATTGCATACTGACTGCAGTGGTATCCTGCTATGACTTCAGCATTGCATACTGACTGCGGTGGTATCCTGCTATGACTAAAGCATTGCATGCTGACTGTGGTTGTATCCTGCTATGACTAGAGCATTGCATGCTGACTGTGGTGGTATCCTGCTATGACTACAGCATTGCATGCTGACTGTGGTGGTATCCTGCTATGACTACAGCATTGCAAGCTGACTGTGGTGGTATCCTGCTATGACTACAGCATTGCATACTGACTGCAGTGGTATCCTGCTATGACTTCAGCATTGCATTCTGACTGTGGTTGTATCCTGCTATGACTATAGCAGTGCATGCTGACTATGGTGATATCCTGCTATGACTACAGCATTGCATACTGACTGTGGTGGTATCCTGCTATGATTACAGCATTGCATCCTGACTGTGGTGGTATCCTGCTATGACTACAGCATTGCGATGCTAACTGTGGTGGTATCCTGCTATGACTACAGCATTGCATGCTGACTGTGGTGGTATCCTGCTATTACTACAGCATTGCATGCTGACTGTGGTCGTTTCCTGCTATGACTCAAGCATTGCATGCTGACTGTGGTGGTATCCTGCTATGACTACAGCATTGTATGCTGACTGTGGTGGTATCCTGCTATGACTACAGCATTACATGCTGACTGTGGTGGTATCCTGCTATGACTACAGCATTGCATGCTGACTGTGGTGGTATCCTGCTATGACTATAGCAGTGCATGCTCACTGTGGTGGTATCCTGCTATGACTACAGCATTGCATACTGACTGCAGTGGTATCCTGCTATGACTACAGCATTGCATACTGATGGTGTTGGTATCCTGCTATGACTAGAGCATTGCATACTGACTGCGGTGGTATCCTGCTATGACTACTGCATTGCATACTGACTGCGGTGGTATCCTGCTATGACTTCAGCATTGCATACTGATGGTGGTGGTATCCTGCTATGACTAGAGCATTGCATACTGACTGCGGTGGCATCCTGCAATGACTACAGCATTGCATACTGACTGCGGTGGTATCCTGCTATGACTACAGCATTGCATACTGACTGCAGTGGTATCCTGCTATGACTTCAGCATTGCATACTGACTGCGGTGGTATCCTGCTATGACTAAAGCATTGCATGCTGACTGTGGTTGTATCCTGCTATGACTAGAGCATTGCATGCTGACTGTGGTGGTATCCTGCTATGACTACAGCATTGCATGCTGACTGTGGTGGTATCCTGCTATGACTACAGCATTGCAAGCTGACTGTGGTGGTATCCTGCTATGACTACAGCATTGCATACTGACTGCAGTGGTATCCTGCTATGACTTCAGCATTGCATTCTAACTGTGGTTGTATCCTGCTATGACTATAGCAGTGCATGCTGACTTTGGTGATATCCTGCTATGACTTCAGCATTGCATACTGACTGTGGTGGTATCCTGCTATGATTACAGCATTGCATCCTGACTGTAGTGGTATCCTGCTATGACTACAGCATTGCGATGCTAACTGTGGTGGTATCCTGCTATGACTACAGCATTGCATGCTGACTGTGGTGGTATCCTGCTATTACTACAGCATTGCATGCTGACTGTGGTCGTTTCCTGCTATGACTCAAGCATTGCATGCTGACTGTGGTGGTATCCTGCTATGACTACAGCATTGTATGCTGACTGTGGTGGTATCCTGCTATGACTACAGCATTACATGCTGACTGTGGTGGTATCCTGCTATGACTACAGCATTGCATGCTGACTGTGGTTGTATCCTGCTATGACTATAGCAGTGCATGCTCACTGTGGTGGTATCCTGCTATGACTACAGCATTGCATACTGACTGCAGTGGTATCCTGCTATGACTACAGCATTGCATACTGATGGTGGTGGTATCCTGCTATGACTAGAGCATTGCATACTGACTGCGGTGGTATCCTGCTATGACTACAGCATTGCATACTGACTGCGGTGGTATCCTGCTATGACTAGAGCATTGCATACTGACTGCGGTGGTATCCTGCTATGACTACAGCATTGCATACTGACTGCGGTGGTATCCTGCTATGACTTGAGCATTGTATACTGATGGTGGTGGTATCCTGCTATGACTAGAGCATTGCATACTGACTGCGGTGGTATCCTGCAATGACTACAGCATTGCATACTGACTGCGGTGGTATCCTGCTATGACTAGAGCATTGCATACTGACTGCGGTGGTATCCTGCTATGACTACAGCATTGCATACTGACTGCGGTGGTATCCTGCTATGACTACAGCATTGCATACTGACTGCGGTGGTATCCTGCTATAACTAGAGCATTGCATGCTGACTGTGGTTGTATCCTGCTATGACTATAGCAGTGCATGCTCACTGTGGTGGTATCTTGCTATGACTACAGCATTTCATGCTGACTGTGGTGGTATCCTGCTATGACTACAGCATTGCATGCTGACTGTGGTGGTATCCTGCTATGACTACAGCATTGCATACTGACTGTGGTTGTATCCTGCTATGACTACAGCATTGCATGCTGACTGTGGTTGTATCCTGCTATGACTACAGCATTGCATGCTGACTGTGGTGGTATCCTGCTATGACTACAGCATTGCATACTGACTGTGGTGGTATCCTGCTATGACTACAGCATTGCATGCTGACTGTGGTGGTATCCTGCTATGACTACAGCATTGCATACTGACTGCAGTGGTATCCTGCTATGACTTCAGCATTGCATACTGACTGCGGTGGTATCCTGCTATGACTAAAGCATTGCATGCTGACTGTGGTTGTATCCTGCTATGACTAGAGCATTGCATGCTGACTGTGGTGGTATCCTGCTATGACTACAGCATTGCATGCTGACTGTGGTGGTATCCTTCTATGACTACAGCATTGCATGCTGACTGTGGTGGTATCCTGCTATGACTACAGCATTGCATACTGACTGCAGTGGTATCCTGCTATGACTTCAGCATTGCATTCTGACTGTGGTTGTATCCTGCTATGACTGTAGCAGTGCATGCTGACTATGGTGATATCCTGCTATGACTACAGCATTGCATACTGACTGTGGTGGTATCCTGCTATGATTACAGCATTGCATCCTGACTGTGGTGGTATCCTGATATGACTACAGCATTGCGATGCTAACTGTGGTGGTATCCTGCTATGACTACAGCATTGCATGCTGACTGTGGTGGTATCCTGCTATTACTACAGCATTGCATGCTGACTGTGGTCGTTTCCTGCTGATGTAGCCCAAGGGTCATAAAGAAGTGGGCGGGGCTAGTGATGTTAAAGTGAGAAATTTGCATGTTATTGTAAGATCGGAGGGCGACTTCCACGCCAAGGGTGCAGAGGTGGCTATTGTAATGTGAGAGATTAGCATGTCAATGTAAGATCGCAGAGCCGCCGCCACGACGAGGACGCGAGCGACGGTGTCTGTGTTAGTGTGAGACATTTAACCTGTTAAAGTAAAATCAGAGAGTCGAAAATAACAACTAACATCGGAAGGTAGGATGGAAACATCACGGCCAGTTATGACATGACCTGGTTAATAACGTCCTTCCAATGATTAGTCAGTCTGTACCCATTTTCTCGGTTGAAATTGTGTCTGTGTCTATATACAGTGATACCTCGGTATACGACCGCTTTGGAATACGTCGAAATTGGTATATATCGTGTTTTTACGAGAAAAAATGTCTTGGGATACGACGTCTTGCTTGGGATACGACGCGCTTGCTAGAACTTGTATGGGTCGGGATGAGTCACCGCGTACAGTACCCGCGTATGCCCCGTTCACGACTGAAACAAAGCGAGAGGGGCGGGATGGCGTGGGGGAGAGGGGAGAGAGGCGGGGGACGTGGGGGAGAGGAGCGGGGGGCATGGGGGAGATGGGCAGGGGGCGTGGCAGATAGGAGCAGGGGCGTGGGGGAGAGGAGCGGGGGGAGAGGGGCGGGGGCGGCGTTGGGGAGAGGGGCGGGGGGCGTGGGGGGCTGCCCCCATGGAGGGTGAAGCCCCGGGTCGAGGCGCGCGCGCGCGTGCGTGGTTGAGGCATGCCACGTGACCAGCGCAGCTGGCAGCAACGCGGTCACGTTGCTTCTGTATGCATTTTAGTAATTAGTGTCTAAATTACCTTCTGGAACGAATTAACGACGTATACCGAGGTACCACTTTACCTGGATGGCTTCATGAACGAATCGTTCACAATCTGGGTGATCTAGCAGCAGAGGGTTTTAAGGAAAACCGCTTGGTTGGTTCGATTAAAGATGTCGAATCAGTGATGATATTTTTTTTTTTTAACGAGGCAGTTGGTGGGATCTCTATTGATTTTTGTATAGCTACCATCATTAAGTAGGTCCTGAATTTTGTTCTTGTATGTGGTTTTGTCCATGATGTCTGTGGGATTGCCCTTGTCAGCTGAGAGAATGACGATGTGCTCTATCTTTTTGAATTGAGAAAGCTCAAAGTGCTCATCCTTACCGATGTTGCTAGTAGGTGACTTAGCGTTTTTAAGGATTGCAGCGATTTCCGATCTTGCCACGTCTGCAGTAATATGTCCCAAACCCTTAAGGTCTCCTTAGACCTGGGCAATTATATCATCAACTGGGATGTGTTTAGGGGTGACTGCAAAATTCAACCCTTTGGCTAGAACCGATTTTAGGCTGTCGGAAATTGGACTGTTACTCTGAATGATAACAATCGTGTCAACCTCGAACTTTGTTGTAGCTGATGTTTTCACGGAAAAATTTGTGACAGATGCCATACAGGCATGCACTGTATGTCCGTCCTTGTGGAAGAGGTACGCAGATGACATGTTCGTCATCTGGCCATGTGACCGACCAGCTCTGAACCAGTTCCTCAACCAATTCCATACACCCAGCCATCAAATTCACCATGGAGGTGGAAAAGGATGGCAAGTTACCATTCTTGGATGTTTTAATCGAAAAGAGACCAGATGGCTCAATGGGAGACTGTCTACAGGAAAGCCACCCATATGGATGCCTACCTAAAACCTGACTCCCACCACCATCCATCCCAGAAGAATTCCCTCATCAAAACTCTACACCATAGAGCTCGATGTATTTCCGACCATCATCTCCTAGCCAGTGAACTGGAACACGTACACCAAGCTCTCAAGATGAATGGATATTCAGACTACACAATGCTTAAAGCTATCACCCCAACCGCTGAGAAAGAACCATCTGAGGATCCAATCAATACCGTCACCTTGCCATACATAGCAGGGGTCACCAAAAATATTTCCAAAATCATTCATAATCTGCGAAGGATGTGATCTCTGACATGCAATACCCCGGCGTCTACAAACTAAGCTGTGTCTGTGGCAGTAGTTACATTGGGGAAACTAAGCGACATGTCTTGGACCGTGTTCGGGAACATAAGGCAGATCTGAAACATGGTAGGACCAATACCTCGGCTGTGGCTGATCACTGTTTAAATGCGATGAGCTCACACGAAATTGATTTATCCAAAACGAAAGTACTTTGCAAACCCACCGGCTATCACCAAAGATTCGTTCATGAAGCCATCCAGATATATAGACACAGACACAATTTCAACCGAGAATATGGGTACAAACTGAGCAATCATTTGAAGGACGTTATTAACCAGTTCAAGTCATAACTGGCTGTGATGTTTCCATCCTACCTTCCGATGTTAGTTGTTATTTTCGACTTTCTGATTTTACATTAATAGGTTAAATGTCTCACACTAACACAGCCACCATCGCTCACGTCCTCGACATCGCGGCGGCTTTGCAATCTTACATTAACATGCTAATCTCTCACATTACAATAGCCACCTCTGTGCCCTCGGCGTGGAAGTCGCCCTCCCATCTTACATTAACATGCAAATTTCTCATTTAACATCACTAGCCCCGCCCACTTTGTTTGTGACCCTTGGGCTACACCCATTTCAAACCTATAAAAAGTCTGCCTCAGCAGCTTTCCCCCTCCTTTTTCCTCCTGATGACGATTGCTTATGTTGCGATCGAAACGTCACAGTTTTTTGTTTTATAATTTTGTTCTGCGTGACTTTACCAAAAGATACTCTTTGGTTCTTTCGAAAAGGAACGTAGGTATAAAAATAAAAAAATAAAAATTATATATCACGACGTTTCGATTGCAACACAATCGGTCATTCTCAGACAGAAAAAAATAATCCAGCAATGGAACTGAAGAACCAGCGGGCCATACCTACGTAACTTTTACCGAAATAACCAAAAAGTATGGATTCCTGCAGTCACGAAAGCTTTAAGCCATGGTTTATGCTCCTTAATAAATGAAGACACCAAAACGTCTTGACCGCTTACGACGTATGGTGCCTCGTCAGCAGCATCGGGCTCCCTTGAATCAGTGTTGGTGAACTGCCGATATTACACAGACTCTCGTCTTGAAATGGGGGATGAGTTGAGAAAATCTAGAAATCCCCGTGGAGGACAAATAGAGTGGACTTTGAACGTTGGAATGTAAGCTCGTGGATTATTGCATTGCGCGGGTGCATGGGGATATTGCGGGGACAGTGGCTTCCACACAGAACTTCGATGTGGGGTCTATCTCCGTTAGATTATTGGGCAAGTTGTAACACAGGGGCGCGTTGAATATGGAAGACTACATACTCTAATCTCCGCTAACAGATTATATCCTCATGTTTGCGTCAGGATAAACAATTCATACATTACAGCCTACGGTGCTACACATTTCAGGTTGCGGTAGTGCTATGGTTAACGTGCTGTGATACAAACCCGGCAATCCAGGTTCGATTCCCGTTCACGGTCAACACCTGCGATGGTTATCTGAACCGGTCCCGGGCCTCCCCTTGGTCGACTTAGCCTTAAATGAGTACCTAGTGCGGTTTGTAGTAAGCTTCGCCACTGAGGAGACAAAGGCGGCTGGGAATGGTGCTGTTAAGGCTTCAGCGGGGATCTTTGTCTTTGTTTGCTACACAGCATAGGTCGGCCTCTGTAGAGGAGGCAGAGGAGCAGGCTCGTGAAGGACGCTACTGGGCAGTGCCAGGGTAGGTGCACTGTGAGTCTATTGGGCAGTTGGAGGCCGTCACCCTCTAACAACAGCAGAGGTTGGAGGAGCAACGCTCAGAACTAGCATCATCAGGCGGCAGCAAGCATTGTGTATAAATTCACCTGTTTTGGTCTTAAGGAAAATCGTGCAAAATAGAGAAAAGGTAAGAAAGTCACAAAACATAAATACATAACCAAACAAATTATGAAGTCCAAATTTGCAACACTGAATGCATTCTTGGGGCAAGGCAGCAAAACAAAAAACAATAGTCCCAGATTTCGATTTAAAGCTTTCATGACTGCAATGATTCATCTTCTTTGGTTCTTTCGGTAAAGTCACGTAGAATGAGAATAAAATAATAAATTGATAAAATAAAATGACGCAATAATATTCTCATCAGAAGGCCGATGTGTTGTGGCCGAAACGTCGTGAGAATATTATTGTGTTATTGTATTTTATCAATTTATTATTTTATTCTCATTCTACGTGACTTTACCGAAAGAACCAAAGAAGAATAGTCCCAGACTTCACCAAAACAACAACACACTGCACATGAACATTGAACTATCGATGCATGAGGGGCAAGGATCAAGGATACAAATCACATCTGCAATTTCTTTTGTGTCCAGCAACTCCGATTATAACGTTTGGCTCCGTACTATGCAAAATTAGTTAAATGTACAACAGTTATAGTCTGCAACGTCAAAGGCTTGGTCACCTATTCATATTTTTGTTTGAGGAAGAGTTAAATGGAAATTTGATGCACGTCTTATGTTTCTTGGGTTAATGAATTAGCTAAGTGCAACACAGATTTGCCAATACGGGTTTTATGAATGACCAGGGCCCACTTTAGATGTCTTCTTGCATCAAGGCGATGTGAGACTGGATTGTAAGATGTTTAAGTCGAGGGAACACCTAGCCTGGCATGCAATCGGTGTGTTTGGTAGCTGCACGACTATCTGATGAGCTCTCGGGTTGGAAAACGCGTGGCGCATCGTGCCAATGCGCGACGTTTCGCCTGCCCAGTTCCTCAGGAAGCTCGCTCGCTCCAGGCACGTGGGGCGCAACATTCATGCGGTACAACAAATAAAAGATCCCCCGCGTAGGCTTAACAGACCGTTGGGGCAAGTGCTGTTACGGAGCACCGCCTATGAAGGCCAGCACGGCACGTGGGGTTGGGTGGCCAGCACCACCCCCGGCCGCCTTTGTCTCTCCCGAGTGGCGATGTTTACACATCGCACCAGGTACTCATTTGAGGCTGAGTCGACCTAGAAGAGGCCCAGGACCGGTTCACATAATCGAACTCGGGTCGCCAGGATCTTAGCGCAAAATACACTATTTTCAAATGAATATGAGTTTTAGTCCATGTTAATTTATGGCCATATGTATGCCTATATATATTGATCAATATTAATAATGTTGTTCATTTACAGAGATGCAGAGTTAAATTGAGACTATATGGATGAATAAAACAAGATACAGAGAAATTTGAATCAGACGCTATCCAGACTTCCACCCTCAGACCTTCCCTGTGAAAGAGATATGTGGATGACACTTTCGTCATTTGGCCACATGGCCTCCCAGCTCTGAACCTTTTCCTACACCACATCAGTTCCAGACATCCCGCCATCAAATTCACCATGGAACTGGAGAAAGATGGCAAGCTACCATTCTTAGATGTTCTGTTTGAGAGGAGACCTGATGGCTCATTGGGGCATTCTGTCTACAAGAAACCCACCCACACAGATTCCTACTTGAAACCTGATTCCCACCACCACCCAGCCCAAAAGAATTCTCTCATCAAAACTTTATACCATAGGGCTCATTGCATTTCGGACCAACACCACCTGACCAGTGAATTAAAACATATACACCTGGCCCTCAAAAGGAATGGTTACTCTGACCGTACCATCCGCCAAGCTGTCTCTCCCTCCATACAGAAACAACCACTTGATACTCCGGTGAAAGCCATCACACTTCCATATATAGCAGGTGTTACTAAAAATATTTCCAAAATTCTAAACAAACACAAGATCCAGGTCCGGTTCAATACAGTACACAAAATTCGTGATCTGATCCCATCTGTGAAGGATGTCATTCCTGATTTACAGTACCCCGGGGTTTACAAATTGAGTTGTACCTGCGGTGATTGCTACATCGGTGAGACAAAGCGACATGTCTCTGACCGAATTCGCGAGCACAAATCATATTTGAAACACGGCAAAATAATTCTTCTGCCGTGGCTGATCACTGTTACAATGCTGTGGGGGATCACGATATAATTTTCTCCGATACCAAGGTTCTTTGCAAACCCACGGGCTTTTATCAGAGATTTGTTCATGAAGCAATTCAGATCTACAAACACAGACACAATTTCAACCGAGAGGATGGTTTCAAATTAAGCAACCATTGGAAAGATGTTCTAAATCGAACTAAACATTAAACTAATTTCAATGGTACAGTATAGTTTTCAAGTAGTGGTACCCCAAACTTTCGCAGCTCTTATAAAATCCCCCTTTTCACACCATCAATAGGTAAACTCCCCCCTCCCCCCTCCCCCCCCCCCCCCGCGCCAAACTGCGAGTCCACCGGCACATACACCACCTCTTTCCTAAAATCCGCCAATCAAATGCTAACTTTTTATGCTAATTTCTTTGTCAGAACACCTTGTTTGCTCGCACACAGGTCCGATGTCTGAGCGTGGTTGTGTTTCGCTAAATTCTCCTGTTTGATGAGTACTAGGTGCGTCGGTGAACGTATATGCTCTAAATTTAACATAGCTATTTCTGCGAGCAGTTACAAGCTAATCACTCAGCTATTTCAATGCTAAATTCGATGCTAATCCCTTTGTCAAAGGGTACCTCTGCGGATGTGTATACTTTAACTTAGCTATTTCAATGAGCCATTTCAATGCTAAATTATATGGTAATTCCTTTGTCAAGGCACTTGTCCTTTTTCTTCTCACACAGCTTAAAGGTCGTGATCTAAGCGTGGCTTCTTCCACTCCAGCGCTAATTCCTTTGTCAAGGGGTACCTCTGCGGATGTGTATACTTTATCTTAGCTATTTCAATGAGCCATTTCAATGCTAAATTATATGCTAATTCCTTTGTCAAGGCGCGTGGTCTTTTTCTTCTTACAATGTAAAGTTACATTTTAATGTGCAACGTCTGGCACTTTCCTTGCTGTTGTTTAAACCGAGCTTGGAAATTTATATACTTTTGAAATATGAACTTGTATACTTTATCTATGTTATATATTCATTCTTGGTGCTTTGCTTACCTTTCCTCTACTTTGCACTCCTATTCGTGTTTTTGCATTGTTGTAACTTTTTGACTGGCCCCTTTGGGACACCTTTGAAAAAGAGCTTGAGAGCTCATCGGATTTCTCCAGGATAAATAAAGATTCTGATTCTGAACTAATTTCACCACAAAATGTATTTATATGAAAAAAATACCGTCGAGGCCGTGAAATCGTCGTGCCTCCTCGTAATGCGAGAAACTGAGATTTACCTGAGGGGGGCCACGGTGACAAGATGTTAACTCCCTCGATTGGTATACAGAAGACCGTGGGTTTGATCCCGACTGTGACGCCTGCTGCATATTTGGAGTTTGCATGTCTTTCTCCCTGTGGTCGAGTGGATTTTTCTCCGGGTCCTCCAATTTTTCCCTCCACATTTAGAATCAATATGCCTTTAGAGTATTTGGCTGCTATAAATTCGCACGTGATAAGTTACTTCGTTGTGCTATAATTTGTGGTCAGCTCATTTATAAAAAGAGCTGTACAGCTTAATGGGACTTACCAGGTAAAATAAAAAAATAGTGAGTCAGTTAGATTAGTCCCGACAATGCTCCTATCGGGTGCACAGGGCACAGCGAGGCAACCAGAACAGGTGATGAGTCATCACGCGAATCTGATTCTCGTCTACTCTTGCATATGGCAGCAATCGGCTCGGGAGCTCAGGAACTGGATGCCAATGTCAAGGTCTGCTAGCCACGAGAGGACTGCAGGAGAGAATTTGTGTAGTGTTATTCCTCCTCCATTGAAGGAGTGCAGACAACAGTGGTTTAATAACAGTCAGCACAAAGCATTACACTACTAATAATACTCATCTACAATTAGCTCGTAATCCACAGGAATTAGCAGTTAATCCACTTTAAATTTCCTCGTAATCAATATTTACTTATATCCAGGAAAGCCACATTGAGTGGAAAGACTCATTTTAAGGAGGGGCTTGCTGATGCTACATTGAGTTTTTATTTTAAGTTGTTCATAGCCAATAAATGATCAGCTGTGTTTATCATTATACGCAAGTGGGAGCAAACCCAATAACCTGGTGAAAACCCACGTGTTGCACGAGGCAACGTTCAATCCCGGTTCAGATTGAAACAGATGGCGATTAGTCCACTTGATGTATCGCCCTCTCCTGACGAGCCAGGATAAGGCACTTCCTCGAAGCCCACGGGAAGGGAGTTTCACGACATCATCTGTGGGTGATCCACCAACCCTCCCTGCTGCCTCTATAGTGCTGGATTACCGGGGACGTGCGAAGCCGCCACCACCCGGTTCTCTCTCATATGTACGATGTTACATATGGACACAGTCATCGTGGTAATGTTTATTGCAGGGCAGACCGGTATCCATCAACATCACGAACCCACTGCGTGAGGCTATTTCAGCAAGAAGACCGTCCCTCTGCAGAGCAAGGGTCGTGCTCATCAAGATGCTCCTCGTGACTCATCGCCTGCTGAGGAGTTCCCACTCTGTGACTGTGCGCCCGATAGCAGCATCGCCGCCGGGACTCCTTTGGGGTGATGTATCTAGCAATGTAAAAGGAAATGGTGTTTCCCTGCCTCAAGGCCATCTCTGTGAAACATAATAAACACAGAGTGGGAATTGTGACTCGGCTCAGGTGAAACATTCACAGATGGCATCTTTATTCAGAGCAGGTGAAATACAACGATCATAGGCGATGCTGACAAGGGCAGCCCTTTAAAAAGATAGATTTTAACAGCAAGACTTAAAAATATTGGGAAATATACAACATAATTAGGTGTTTGTTGATCTTCTTTGGCACCGTACGTAGCCAACCGTGCTAATCGGAGGTGCGGGGGAAGGACAACAAACTACCGAAAGAACCAAGAATATATTATATGCATTGTCTTTGAAACTGGTTGGTCCACACCAGAGACAGCTTTCTTTGGAGCCTAGTCTCAAACAGTGTTAATGCAGACAAGATTCCTTGTTAAAGGTTTCACTTTGGTGTTTTAACATCTTAACACCTATATTCTTTTTGATTTAAAGCTTTCGTGACTGCAGGGATTCATATTCTTGGTTCTTTCGGTAAAGTCACGTAGAAGGGAAACAATCAAATTATAAAAATATAAAACAATAAAATTCTCAAGACGTTTCGACTGTAACACAAGCAATTATCATCATGATGATTGTTTTATATTTTTATTCTTTTATTGTTTCCCTTCTACGTGACTTTACCGAAAGAACCAAGAATATTAATCCCTGCAGTCACGAAAGCTTTAAATCAAAATCTTAACACTTGTTTTTTTGCCAGATAAAGGGGAAAACCTATTCTCATATTTTGGTACTGGCAAAGGAAAAAAAGCCGTTCTAAAGAAATTCGATTTTAATCTAATTTATGATTTAAAAGTGCATAGCTTCAGTGGCTTCATAATATCGGAAGGAAAAACGTTTCAGACGGTGGCAGAAGCGCATGGGGATGGATATTTAAACATGCGTTTAGATTATTAAGATAATTTGGCTGCTATACATTTGGCTGCTTTTCATTTCCACATGATAAGCCAACTTCGTGAAGCTATAATTTGTGGCCAGGTTGCTTCTGAAAAAAGAAGCTAATACTTCAATGGGCTTTACCTGGTAAATTAAATATTGTTTATTTTCCTTTCAATTTTTTTGTAGTGATTTGTTTACCTTTCCTATACTTTGCACTCCTATCGTGTTTTGTATTGTTTGTTGATGTAACGCTTTGACCTACCCCTAATGGACATCTGTGAAAAAGAGCTTCATAGCTCATCGGATTCCTCCTGCAATATACATAAATATTCGGATTTTGATGTGATAGGCACTCGTGCAGAAATTGGTGAACGGCAGTGAATTGATGAGAAGTTAAAGGCAGATTGTGAGAGCATAACGCGAGAGACACACAATATGGCGGGAGACAGAGAGAGAGACACACGCAAGACAACGTTCTCCCATACAAGCTTCAACAGACTGTTGAAGGTTGTATGGGTGAAGGCTGGCACGAGCAACACCACATCCGGCCGCCTTTGTCTCACCAGTGCTGATGTTTTACACACCGCACCCGATACTCGTTTTAGTCCGAGTCGACATAGGGGAGGCCCAGTACGGGTTCAGATATTCGTCACCCGATATTGGAGGTGAGCGGAAATCGAACTCGTGTTCACTATTCCGCGGCTCCAAATGCATACAGACATGCGCACGCACATACCCCCAGTAGAATGTGAACTCAATTCGTCTCACGTGAACGTGAATGGATAAGGGGATGTTGACTTATAAACAACCTGGCTCGGTGAGAAGCCTTATCGAGGTGATTAGAGGAACGTGATTTGATTATCCCTGCAATTGCAAAGCTCACAAAGTGTATCGATTGGGATGAAGTCCGCGCACCTGCCTTGACATTCATCCCGCGATAGCGTTCAGCCACAGCAAGGGGCAATCCTTAATTGCCTCATCGTTGTTTAATTCCGCAATCGCGGTCGGGGGTATGTGGGGAGCGTGTTGGACTTTGACCATTCCTAACCACGTTGGTGAAGGACAACGGTGAGTATAGGTGAGAGGGCGAGTTGCACAGTCACCCAGGGCCCCCGTGGTCCATGTCCCTTCTCTAAGGTTTCTCGAAGGTTCTGCCACCACCTCCTCCTGATCCAAAAACAGTGTTCTTCACTCATTTTCAGAGGGAGGCTACTTCAGCCGATATGACATCAGTCTGAGAGCCGCCACACCGCCTCACCTGCAAGGGGTGTTTTCATATCCATGTGCTGTCAGGGGTCACACTGAAGGCCACCTGGGGCCGCCATTGGCCCGTGGGCCTTGAAATGAAGAACACTGCTCTTACCGATCCCAATCGTCCTACTGTGACCGCCTTAGTGGGGTGGCTGCCCATAGTAATTGGCACGTTTTGTTTAGGTGACAAACCTTGCTGATTAGCTGTGTCGGGTGGTGGTGGGTTAACGACACATTTATATTTACGCGAAATAATCCAAAAAAAACTTTACTATGCGGTACACAGTTGCTTCGCAGCTAAAAATGCCCCACGGTTCAGTGCGACTCGTATGGATAAATAAGAAAGCAACAAAAACAAATTAATCGGTTCCATATTTCCCCATCATCCCGTTCTCCCCGCGGGTCCCTCAGCCCTGCGGAGCGCTGACGGCCTGGCAAGTGGGATGACGAATCGCCTATGAATCACCACACACGCGGCAGGCTGTGGATTCGTCTCGCAGGTCACGAAGCTCAGCCACGCAAGCAAACGACAGCTGTCCGTGTTCAGACTCGTCTCTTAGTCCTCCTGCGCTCGGAGCACGAACAGTAATCTGCACGAGGTTCGTGGGTTAGATCCCGACTCCATCGAGCGGAGCGCCGGGCGGATGTAATGCGTTAAGTTGACAGTAGGGGGCACAGGTGGTACATCTGCCAGTCATCTAATTCAGTCAGCCCATGGCCCCTGGGTCTGTCCCGTGACCTTCAGTATATTTTGAGTTTATGTCTCACTCTCTCGCCCCGTGGTCGCGTGCATTTTTTTTCGGGTCCTCTGGTTTTTCCCTCCTCATTCAGAATCAACAATGTGCGTGTAGTGTCTGCCTGCAATACAATGTCCACACAATAAGCCACTTTGTGGAGCTATCATTTGTGGCCAAGTCTATTCTGAAAATAGATAATAAGTCAGTGGGCCTTACCTGGTAAATTAAATAGCTTTTTTTAGTTTTTCATTTATTGATACATTTATCTTGAGTGATTTGCTTACTCCTATCGTTTAAGTTTCTGACCCATCCCTACTGGACATCTCTGAAAAATATCTTCATAGCTTATCATATTTCTCCAGGATAACTAAAGATTCTGATTCTGATAATAAAACGCAAAGACTGAGGTTATAGATATACATACACGCACATCTAGGAAATAAGCATCTTGGCAAAATAATTACGTTGATAGGAGCACATTTAAAAGTTAGAGCGATTTTAAATGAGCCATGGTCAGTCTTCTCTATTCGTTATTTCCATCTTTTCGGTGTCGCTATCTATGCCAATTAATAATGATTATAATTATTACTATTATTAGACGTCTGCCGGACTTCCGTTTAAGCCGTTTAATTTCATTTGTTCGACAAATAATCCCGCATAGCCAGTTATGTTATCCAGCTAGTTTCTGTAGCAACGGCCTACATCAGCCACTAACAGTGGAGTAATTGTGGTTGGAGTGGAGAGGCGCCCAGCCAGCAGCCAGCCAGGAATCTCGAGGTACGGATCATCATTAATCGTGCTTTTGGAATGATTCACCTTCATCCAAGGTGTCATCACTTCGCCACTGCAGATGTTAGCCGTGTCTTGCTATCTAACTCGGCTCGGCGGGTTGTTATTTTAATGTGCCAGGCGCGGCACCACCACTCCAACATCCTTCTCCATTCTACCGCGGTCTACCGATTCTGAGACGCACATTTAGCTTGTGCATTTTAAAGCAAAAGTTATAATCCAGGAGACGTCCACATGTAAGAGCACGACCCGCAGCTTCGTGTAGAGTGAGCGAGGAGGCTCGTTAAGGATGCTACTGTGCAGTGCCAGGATACGTGCACCTAGAAGACGCTATTGGGAAGTTTGAGGCAATCGTCCTCCAACAACAGCGGAGGGCAGAGGAGCGACGCTCACAACAATGAGCGGATAACCGGGTCGAAAAAAATACAGGAAGTTGGCACAATAGGAGGCACAGGTGGTGCATCTGCCAGTCATCTCAGTCAACCCATGGCACCTGGGTCTGTCCTGTGACCTACTGTTAGAGGGTCTTCGACAATTCACGTGGCCTCAAAGTGCACATCGCCTGGCACAAGTGTCATGGTAACGTCACCACCACTTAGTGGCGAATGGCGACTTTTTGTTATTGTGAAGAGCAGCGCTCGGCGCTACGAACTTGGTGACCCGAGTTCGATTCCTGCTCACGGCCTCCCCTAACTTCGACTCAGCCTCACATTATTACCCGGTACGGTGTAATGTGTTAACATGGCCACTGTAGAGATAAAGGCGTCCGGGCGTGGTTCTGGCCACCCAACCCTCGTGTGCTGTGTCAGCCTTCATTGGTGCTCGCTTACAGCACTTTCCCCAACAGTCTGTTCAGGCTATACGGGCGATCTTTGTCTTGTGTGAGGCCAAATATGTATGTTTTTGGATTCGTCTTATAATTTGGAGAAGCATGCAATACGTTGAAAGGCGTTCGTCAAGGCTGGACCTATAACGACCTGGACCTCAGTGCAATAAAGGTCACAGAGACCGTGGCGCAGTGCACAAACCACTGCAAAGACAAAGACTCATGTATAGCCTCTATGAGGCTGTTGGGACAAGTGCTGTTAGCAAGAAGTACCGATAAAACCCGGTACCACCACACCCGGCCACCTTTGTCTCTCCAGTGCTGCTGCTTTATACACACATACACCGTACCATCCTACTCATTGGAAGCTGAACTCTGTTCCACCGTGCATTAACAACAGCTGCCATCCGCCATTAAGTGGTGGTGACGGCACCACGGCGCTTGTCACAGGCTAAGTGCACTTTGAGTCGACTTGCAGTGTGGGAGGCTTGCTACTGGTAGGAGTCCCAGGACAGGCCCAGGTGCTATGGGTTGACTGCTGTGCCAGCTGGGTGCAGGAGGAGTTCACGGGACAGACCCAGGAGCGGTGGGTTGACTGAGATCACTGGCAGAGGCAACGCCTGTGCTCCCCACTGTGTGCGTATGAATTCAAATATTGTACCGTACTTTCCTTCCTCTCCACGTTTATACAATGTTCACCTACCTCCACCAACCCGGTTTGGTCAGCGTGGTGAAGTATGGTCAATTAACCTCCTCTACAACACACTCGTTAACAACAATGCATTGAAAGGACATGTATATAATTGTCGACGTTTCGAGCAATGCTCCTACTTCATAGCAGGTAAACAGATATAGTGGGTACCGAGGGTCTGAGACCAGCGCTGGCTGACACCATGGGGGCCGCGTGACAATCACATAGCACAGTACAGCATTAGAACACGTAATTTGTCAATTGCATGAACGTGAAATATCGTAAAATCGAACTTTGTAAATAGAGAGATACTTGAACATGAAGCAGGCCACCTCCATAACCTTCTTCCATTCCTCTCTGAAGGCCTCACCTCTTTTTAATAGCCCATCCCCTTCCTCTTCCCTTTTTACCGTTCCATTTTGTTCCGTTCCTTCCCTATATCTCTTGCATGAAGCCACATGTCCTATGTTCGGGACACTCATTCCTCGGCCCTTGCACTGCCCTTGCCATATAAATCACTTTGTTTTTGTTACAGCTTTTAAATGTTGGAAAGCGTGCCTTGACCAAAGGTGCTCTATAAATATAGAAAAGGATAGGATCCCAGCTATGACCACATCCAGCACCTACATCACACAAATGTACTATCCCCATGTTAACAATAATTAGTAACTATATATGACCACAAACCTATTGAGCAGAAGTTATTTCTGGGCAGTATTCGGGTTACGAACCTAGTTCGTTCCTGAGACCTGTTCGAAATTCGAACGGTTCGTAAGCCGGCAGTTCAGTTTGCAATTGCAAGTTCGCATTTTAAATCAATATTTTTCTTATTTTATATATTTCATGGAAGCGGGCGTTCGTAAGTCGGACACTCGCAAGTCGAGGACTGTCTGTTTACTTTGGGTTAGATGGTTTGAGTATAAAGGCAATATTCAGATATACTCACCACCATCCGTCAGAGCAAATCAAATCAAGTGGTCACGTGGGAACCAATACCAATTAATTTGTTTTTTTACAATCCGTCTTTGAATCGTTGGTGACCGGGCTGAGGCCATCAGCTAACTATACCGGGAGAGCCCTGCCAGTCACAGGCAGGGTGCCACGGTGACTAGGAGATGTTAACTACCTCGCCTGCTATGCCTGTTGTATGCTATGCCTGTTTGGAGATTGCATGCCTCTTTCTCTTCGTGGTCGCTGGGATTGTTCTCCATATTTGGAATAAAAGTGCGTTAAGAGTATTTGACTGCTGCTACAAATGTACACGTGATTAATGATCCACTTCGTTGAGCTATTATTTGTGGCCATGTCGCTTATTTTAAAAAAAGCTGTATATATCTTAGTGGACTTTACCTGGTAAAATAAAAATAAAAGTTTAGTTTCAGTAGCCGGGGTTGAACCCAGCTTCTCAATGGTACCAGTCCAGCGCTGATCTTTGAGCAACCTGGCTACCTCTCTAATTGTCGACACGACGACTATGCGATGTGGCATTATTTCAAGCGGTTGGTGCATACGCATTTATTTATTTGGATGTGGCAATGCTAAAGTGAGTGGTGCAGTATTAATTAGCGCGCTAAACTGTGAACCCAGCGATATGTAGATTTGGAGGTTGGTTTACTCCAGATAAGAATGCAAATTACACCAACGACCGAGTTCAAACGGCTGGAAGTTGTGTGGGGCGCTGTTGCGCAATCTGTAGGTGGCAGGCTGTCTCAATCGCCTGGAGGGGTGATTCATTGCAGGGCTGCGCCACTATCTATATGCAAGCAGTCGAGAATACATGACTGATAACGGCTTGCAAAAGTTCAGTAAACTATATTTGTGCAAAGTAAAAAACAATAGGCAATAAAGTGCATATAATCAGTACGTGCCGTGTTACCACATTGTATGTTAATTTACTTAAATAGCATCGTGCAAATATGTTCTCCTACAAACGAACTCTATTCTCATTGCCATGGACTAAAACGTAATCTTGTCAAGTTTAACAAAAGCTATAAATCGCGACGTTATAAACTAAAAATAACCTTTGGGATTTATTGTCAAGCAGAGGAGTGTAACCTACATTAATCTGGGGGTGATGGGGGAGGAGTGCACGTTTTACCGCTCACCACCAACGCCTTCGTGCTGTTCCACGTTTCAGACACCATGGGACCAGCCCGACAACGCATCCACCAGAAAGACACAGAGCTTTACGTGTGCGTAACCACTATACGCGCCCAGCGAAGCGTGGACCTAAAAGGTTTGGATCGATCGTTAAGCGTTTGGTAAGTGACCTGTTGACCAAGACACTACCGTCCTCAGAAGGTGCAAGGGAATTCACAGTTTTATTTACCAGTTAAACTCAACTGTGCTCTTAGCTCTTGTTCATAGGCGAGCTGGTCACACGTAATGATAGCTGATGATCGCAGTAGCTGATATCACCACACGTGAGAATTTATAACAGCAGTCTAATCATCTGAACCAAGGAACCCGGATAAAAACCCAAGCTCCGACCACCACAGCGAGAGCACACGCCAACTCCAAAAGTATAACAGAGGCACCGCCAGGGTCCAGCATGACCTCCTGTGTACCGATCGAGGGAGATAACATCTTCTCAGCGGCAAATAGCAGCGAAACATTGCCTTAGCATTAAAATTATGGATTCACATCTCCAATACAATATTTTGGGGAAACTATCTGAACGTGGTGCTCTGGATGTATGACTGCTTCTTCTCTGTCTTGTTTTATTTATCCACACAGTCTCAATGTAACTCTACATCTCTGTAAATAAACCACATTATACATATCAATCTAGCGTCCACGCAACGATCCCCTCCCCCTAGCCCACACACCCCCTCTTCCCCCCCCCTTGCCCTGCCCCCCGTTCTTACCTAGAAACCTCTTACCATGGCATCTCTCTCCCACTTCAGTAGAAAAAACTTCTTGCTGTTGGGTTTCCCACCTGATGATGATTGCTTGTGTTGCAATAGAAACGTCGTGATTTATTTAATTTTATACCTACGTGACTTTACCGAAAGAACCAAAGAGTATTATAAAATATCTATAAATATATGTTGGCATATATATCTGACCATCAGTGAACGTGAAATAAAACTCGTGTTCATAGCCCTGCACAAGTATTTGAGCCCTGCACAAGTATTTGAGCCTTGGGACGCTAGTTTCACTTCCACTCATGGCCACCAACAATAGTGGTGATTATCTAAACCGGTTCTGGGCCTCCCCTAGGTCGACTCAGCCTCAAATGATAAAATGGTGCGGTAATGCAGTTTGACTTGGTGCTGGCCACCCACCTTGTGTGCTGTGCCTGCCGTTATTAGGTGCTCACTAACAGCTCCATAAGTCTATTAAAGCGATATGGGGAATCGTTTTCTGTGTTTGGTAGAGAAACCTTTCTCAAAACAAGATTTCCCATGTGGGTCGCTCGACCTCTAAATTAATCAGGCGTAATAATGTGATTTGATCAACTTCTATGGTTAACGGGACAGTCTATGTGTGGGTGATGTTTACATCCACGATAGCATGGTTGGCTAAGTGCAGTGCAAAATAAATTTAACATACAAACAACAACAGGACGTTTCCTTCATCTGACCACTGCTACATAGAAGCGACTTCTCTGTCCGTGGCCAGGAGCAGCTTCAAAGCCCCTACATTTACTTTAGCCGATGATATCACAAGTGATGTCCACCGTTGTTGTACAGCAGGACTTTTGAGTGCATTCCATTGTAATGAGAGGCTGCCCTGCTGCAATTAACTCGTCACCACACTTGCGATCTAGAGGTCGATCCTTAGGCCTGGCATTTGGAGCGACGCTGCAAGCTTCTTAAATCTCGCTGCCTCTGTCCACCCAGCTGCGTAAATGGATACAGCACAGTTGGTCGATCGGCAGGTCGCATGCGGTGGTGGGGTAAAGCGTGGGTAACTCCCACCTCTTCCAACAAGGGAAGCATCTTGCAGGGCTGCACCTTTACTGACCGCACCGTCATTGATAAACCACGACGTGCATGGGTCCACGTATGACATGCGAGTAGGGGATCCACGTGCAGCGTGCGAGGATGCGAGGAAGGGATTCACGGGCAGCGTGCGAGTAGGGGGTCCACGAGCAGCGTGCGAGGAGGGGGTCCACGAGCAGCGTGCGAGGAGGGGGTCCACGAGCAGCGTGCATGGAGGGGGGCCACTTGCGGCTTGTGAGGAGGGGGTCCAGGTGCGCCATGAGTGGAAGGGGTCCATGTGCTGTGTGCGGGGAGGGGACCCACGTGCGGCGTGTGAGGAGGGGGTCCAGGGATCTGTAAGACAATCTCTCTGAGACGGCGCTGCTGAGCGTCATCGTCGTCTCCATCGTTGACGAATGCTTTGTTGTCTCGACCAACAGCACCCCTCTTTGACTGCTGGCCCGACGACGACGACTCCACGTAGGAGAGCACGTGCAGCAGCGTGAACAACCTGAACGGGGGCAGAGGGGGGGGGGGGCACGGAGGGGAAGGGGGAGGGGCACGGGGCGCCACGGTGGCAAAATGTCAGGAGTTAACGGACAGACCTAGGAGCCAATGGTTGACTGACTGAGATGACTGACAATGCACCAGCTGTGACCCCTACTGTGCCAAATTGTTGTGTTTAGCTGCCCGGTGCTCTGCTTATGGATGCGAGCATCGCTCCTCTGCCCTCCATTATTGCTGGTGGGTGACTGCCTCCAACTGCCAAGTAGCATCTCCTCAGGAGTGGCCAATCTTGAGACCGCTGGTACCAGTTATTGGCAAGTCCACTCATCTCTATATATCCTCTTGTACCATATCATTCCTTTTTTTCCCTAGCCCATGCCGTGCCCTTTAGTCTGATCTATCCTGCCAAATAATAGTTGCTTTGCCATGCAGTGGCTGGGCATGGGGGCTACATGACCCAGCCAACACAGCCACGCTTGTGAGAGGAGCTCACCAATGGGAGTGTGTCTAGATCTTTTAAGAATATGTGAGCTCCTGACACAATCCAGTCTGGTTAAACCCAGGATGCATTGTAGGCAGGGTGACCTGAATGTTTCTAACCGGTGCAGATGTTACTTTAGACACCTCAACATCCTTCTCGAAAGAATAAAGAAGGGAAGATATCAATGTGGTCAAATAAAATCCGGAGCTTCGCATGGAATGACAAACCAAGTAGTTTCCACCCAGTGTTACACAGCCGATGAAAAGATAATGCTGCCCGACTGTTTCGGAGTGAGACCTCGGCTGCGAAACCGGAGCTGGTCATAAGCACACTGCCCACACTCACATAAAGGCAAAGACATGGATCTCCTGGATAGCCTTAAGATACTGTTGGGGCAAGTGCTGTCAGCGAGTGGCACCTATGAAGGCCGGTACGGCACAAGGGGGGAAGTCCAGGACCATTTCAGATAATCGTTACTGTTGTTGGTCACTGAGTCGGCATGCACACACACCCCCTATGGCCACGCATGGGTCGACCCCCTCCCCTCCTCCTCAGCTGTGGTACAGCATGGCCAGGAACTGGACAATGAGCATGCTGGAGAAGGTGATGAGGAACATGAAGGCGAGGGGCAGCACGTCGATGACCGTCCCCTCGTTCTTCGTGCTCGGGATCTGGATGTAGAGGTCGGCTCCCACGAACTGCAGTGCCAGGGTCGCCACCAGCCACAGTGCATTGATCATGAAGTAGACGAAAGTGCCCTGCACGTTGGGACAGACAGACCAGGCCTGATTTACATTGCATTGGCCGAGTGGCGGGGGGGATGACCCCGGGCTGTTTATGGATCCCCTCTTTGTGCGTTCATTTTTCTCCCCCACTGTCCACTCTCGACGCCAAATGGTCACTTCTGTTGTTATTGTTTTATTGTTCATGTATTTTACAGGATTAGCGGATTATTGGAACAATTAACAATTAATTCGTTGGAATAATAAGGCATAGGTAATTCAATGCCGTTTAAATCTTCTTCTACCACATGCCAAGTACGGTAAGTACTCGCTTAACGCCTGCTGTTTGCACAACGCGTTGTCGCTGGAACGCAATTTTTCTGTTATCGAAGCATCTCCGGTACTCGCGATGACGCGTTGCCAGTACCTTGTTTCTTATCTCGAAGAGTTCCTGCTTCACGCGTTTCCTGTGATCGTCATCTTCCTCCAGAGGCTTGAGGTAGTCACTGATCATGCTCTTCCAAAACTCGTCTTCCTCCTATGCATTCCCATCCACGGGACAGAAGGTTCACTTTGTGCGATTGTCCAAATAACAACAACTTACTCCGATGAATAATATTAATATTGTAATAGTAATAGGTTTTACCCTTTTAACTGGCACAAAAACTGACACCTTTATTCAAGGCATCGTATTTGCAATAACCACAACACAAGCAATCAAAATGCAAACAAAAGAGACAACTCTGATAATAATATGCACTGTCCTTGAATTTGATTGGTCCACACCCGAGACGGCTTTTCTTAGAGCCTAGTCTCCACTGGTGTTAAATGCTCACCCCGAGCCCTCAATACTCTGATAGTGCGCTGTTTTTGAGTTGTACGCCTTTTGGCGTCTTCTGGTCCAACACCAGAGTGCTTGCCACAAATGAATCACAATAGCTTGCTAATCTCGTCTAGGAGCATTAACCATCACCCACACTTCGTTCATCCATTCATCAAACAAAGATGGTCACCGCATCGCGTGATTTCAGATGCTCGGTCTTGTTTAACTGACAAGCAATGACTTCGCATTTAATTTTCGATTTAAAGCTTTCGTGACTGCAGGGATTCATCTTCTTGGTTCTTTCGGTAAAGTCACGTAGAATGGAAATAAAATAATACAAATAAAACATAATAAAATAAAATTCTCACGACGTTTCGGCCACAACTCAAGTAGCCTTTTTCAGGTGAAGGAACAGAACTGTCGCGACGACAGCGCTTCAATGAACGCTGCAAAGATTCGCAGCGTCTTTTAAGCTAGGTGGGAGAAGTAAAGCGCCTTGACAAAGGTGTTTACATATCAAACAGGATAATTTAGCATTGAAATAGCGGTGTTAAAGTGTTGGATCAGCAGGATGTTAAAGTCAGAAATTAGCTTGTAACTGGGAGATTAGCATGATGTTAATGTGAGGGATTAGCATGTGACTGGTCACGGAAATAGCTATGTTAAAGTCGAAGTTTATATATCAACAGAGGCATTTAGTATATGGACGCTAAACGACTGAAACTACCCAACTATCATACAATACACCGATGTGAAAAAACTAAGTATAAACTACATCAATGTTATCAATAAACTCTATATACTCTCCAATCAGCTGAGCTACTAACAATAAGTCGTTATACATTACAATGCCATATGGCGAAAAAATGGGTGGCGGTTTTTTCTTTTCAACGTTAGCACCACGGAAAGCGACGAGCTTTGTTCAGACGGACGAGTCCATCTATGCTTGGAACGGAGGAGGGGAGAGAAACATCCACGATGCGCTGCTCTGTCCTGTGTTGCGTTACAACTATTTTATAAACTAGACTACTATACATTGCAATGTTATACCTTCCAATCTAAACTACATTGTATAATATCGTATACACAGCCCAATGTAAGCTCTAACATCAATTCCATACACCCAGCCATCAGATTTACCATGGAAGTCGATAAAGATGGCAAGCTACCCTATTTGGATGTCCTAATTAAAAGGAGACCTGATGGTTCAATGAGCCACTGTGTCTACAGGAAAGCTACGCATATGGATGTTTACTTAAAACCAGATTCCCACCACCATCCGTCCCAGAAGAACTCCCTCATCAAGACTCTATACCATAGAGCCCAATGCATTTCCGACCAGGAACACATTGCCAGTGAACTCTAGTACGTACACCAAGCTCTCAAGGCTAATGGTTACTCCGACTACACAATCCGCAAAACCATCACTCCAGCCATGAAGAAGGATTCTCTTGAGGAGCCATTCAAAACCATCACCTTACCCTACATTGCGGGGGTCACAAAAAAGATCTCCAAAATCCTGAATAAACACAAGATCCAGGTCCGATTCAACACAGTACATAAAATGCGTGATCTGGTTCCGTCTGTAAAAGATGTGGTTCCAGACATACAGTACCCGGGCGTCTACAAACTAAGTTGCCTCTGTGGTAGCAGCTACATTGGAGAAACCAAACGACATATCTCGGACCGCATCCGTGAACATAAAGCAGACTTGAAACACGGTAGGACGAACACCTCAGCCGTGGCAGATCACTGTTATAATTTAGTGGGCTCACATGACACGGAGGTTCTCTGCAAGCCATCCGGCTACCATGAGACATTCGTTCATGAGGCCATCCACATATACAAACACAGAGGCAATTTCAACCGAGAAGATGGATTCTGGCTTAGTAACCATTGGAAAGACGTTATAAACCATTTCGGTTCTTAATTGATTGTATTATACGGTGACTTTCAGACTGCAGTCCATTCCCTGACAATGTCTCTAAATACCGTTCACACAACGGTCAAAGGTATAGCATGTTGTATAATAAATAGTTTAACATTGTAATGTTTATCATAATTCATAAGGCAATATATGGTATCGTAATTGTATAGTGAATATACAGTAGTGTGGTATACAGTAGGGTTGGTAGAATAATACATAGTGTAATATTACAAGTCTATTTTACAGTCTAAAGTATAGGGTAGTGTATAGTAACGCATTGTATAATTTAATGGTGGGTTTGTCTATGGCAGTGTATATTACGGTGTATAGTCGTGTAATGTAGAAAAAGTTTAGTTGGGGACATATCAATATAATGCATAATGTTAGAGCTTACATTGGGCTGTATACGATATTATACAATGTAGTTTAGATTGGAAGGTATAACATTGCAATGTATTGTAGTCTAGTTTATAACATAGTTGTAACGCAACACAGAACAGAGCAGCGCATCGTGGCTGTTTCTCCCCCCTCCTTCGTTCCGAGCATAGATGGACTCGTCCGTCTGAACAAAGCTCGTCGCTTTCCGTGGTGCTAACGTTGAAAAGAAAATACCACCACCCATTTTTTCGCCATATGGCATTGTAATGTATAACGACTTATTGTTAGTAGCTCAGCTGTTTGGAGAGTATATAGAGTTTATTGATAACATTGATGTAGTTTATATTTTAGTTTTTTATTAGTTTACTATATGGTATTCATTATATAGTGTAGTGTATACCCAGTTACTTTATGTTAATAGCTCAACTTATTGAAGAATATATTGAGTACATTTATTATATTGATGTAGTTTATACTTAGTTTTTTTCACATCGGTTTATTGTATGATAGTTGGATAGTTGCAGTCCTTTAGTGTCCATATACTAAATGGCCCTGTTGATATGTAAATTTTGATTTTAACATAGCTATTTCCGTGACCAGTCACATGCTAATCTCTCACAATAACATCATGCTAATCTCCCAGTTACATGCGAATTTCTGACTTTAACACCCTGCTGATCCAACACTTTAACACCGCTATTTCAATGCTCAATTATCCTGTTTGATATGTAAACTCCTTTGTCAAGGCGCTTTACTTCTCCCACCTAGCTTAAAAGACGTTGCGAATCTTAGCAGCGTTCATTGAAGCGCTGTCGTCCTGAGAGTTCTGTTCCTCCACCTGAAGAAGCCTACTTGTGTTGTGGCCAAAACGTC
The DNA here is from genome assembly GCF_048934315.1 of Petromyzon marinus. Taxonomy (NCBI): domain Eukaryota; kingdom Metazoa; phylum Chordata; class Hyperoartia; order Petromyzontiformes; family Petromyzontidae; genus Petromyzon; species Petromyzon marinus. The sequence goes on from NW_027423120.1 coordinate 218,274, forward strand.
GTGAGAATTTTATTTTTATTATTTTATTTCCATTCTATGTGACTTTAACGAAAGAACCAAGAAGACTTTGTCTTTGTTTGATGAAAATATTACCTTTGGTATGGAGGGCGAGGTCTGTGTCTGATTGCTCTGGAGGTCGACTTTTGCTCTCTACTTCTTCTGGATGCTCTGTTTGAGTGCTCGCGATGTCTTCTAGTCTCGCCTCTGCTCCTTCTGAATGCTCCATCTGAGTGTTTGCGATGTCCTCTTCTCTCGACTCGATCTCTGCTCCTTCAGGATGCTCTGTCCCAGTGCTCGCAATGCCCTGTCGTTTCTCCTCGCTCTCTACTCCTACTGTATGATCTGTCTGAGTGCTCGCGATGTCCTCTGGTCTCGTCTCTGCTCCTTCTGGATACTCCATCTGACTGTTTGCGATGTTCTCTCCTCTCGACTCGATCGCTGCTCCTTCAGGATGCTCCGTCTGAGTGCTTGCGATGCCCTGTCGTCTCTCCTCACTCTCTACTCCTTCTGGATGATCTGTCTGAGTGCTCACGATGTCCTCTGGTCTCGTCTCTGCTCCTTCTGGGTGCTCCATATGAGTGTTCGCGATGTCCTCTCCTCTCGCCTCGATCTCTGCTCCTTCTGGATGCTCCATCTGAGTGCTCGTAGTGTCCTGTTGTCTGGCCTCAATTGGACGCAGCTTCATCTCTCTGTCGAGTTCCACCGTGCACGACTCCACTCGGCTGGGAGGGATGATGATAAACTGTTAAACTAAACCATTATTTTTATTTTACCATGTAAGGCCCACTGAGCTAGGAAGCTTTTTTGTAGAATCGACCTGAATATCACAAATTATAACTCAATGAGCGGCTTATCACGTGGAAATTACAGCAGCCAAATACTCTAATCACATGATGATTCTAAATGAGGAGGGAAAAAATCAGGGAACCCGGAGTAAAATCCACACCAACATGGGGAGAGAAAAGAATAGACGCAGACTCCATATAGGCAACAGGCATCGTCAGGTTTGGGATCGAAGCCACTACCTCCTGCATACCAGGGGAGGTAGTTAACATCTAGCCACCACGGCGCCTAAGATACAAGCACAACTAGAATCACAGTTAATAAGTTGAGACAAGACTCAGTATTGACTTGAGTAAAATGTTACGTTGTAAATCCTCCTCCACCCGACACAGCCAATCAATAATCATAATCTGTATTTCTACTGCAGGAGGAGTCCGATGAGCTATGAACCTATTTTCACAGATGTCCAGTAGGTGTAGGGGATTATAAAGTTAGAACATAAAACGATAGCAGTGCTAAGTATAGGAAATATAATAAAATAAATAAAGTATATGAGTGCAACTTGCATGAGTACATCAGTTACTGCCAATTTTTCAATACTAAATGCATAACTTGGGGCAAGGCAGCAAAACAACAGTCCCAAACCACACCAAGATAACACAGTCCCTCAATAATATGGGACATAAACGTTGAACTATCGATACACGAGAGGTAAGGATCAAAGTTAAAAGCATGGCTACAGGCTCTCAGTGAGGTGGTGGCACCTTGAACTGTCATCCTCCTGACTCAGTGCCGAGTATTTCTTCGGATGGACGCTGATCCTCCACTGGAAGCAGTCCCACTCGAGTGGCAGTATATAGCATTTCGTTCCATTCAAACGATGCTTGCGTTCCTTCTTCTGCTGGGACAGGAGGATGGGCATTGTGCTGAAGGCAGGGTCCTTCAATGATATCAAACCAGTGGGAAGCGCACACAAGCTGGAAGGCAGTTTCAGCTGCTCAGTGAACTGGCGCCAATAACTGTCCAAGCTCTGCGGTCCTCCATGTATGAAGATTTTATTGGCCAACGGGAAACCAGAACACCATGGAATAGACCCACAAATGCGAGGGGGAAACATTGCGTTCTATTCAGATGGAACAAATAGTCCATAATTGTCATACTACACTCTCCTGGAAAGTCAGTGAATGACTCCTCTTCGATACCCACCGTGTTGGATTAATGGACACGAGTGGCACAGCCACCACCACCGTTCTTGTCAAGAAACATAAACGATAATTTTGCAAGCTCCGGGTCATCCTCTCATCAGTGGATTTTGGCTAACCATTGAACAAAGACAGTGACCACATCGCGTGCTTTTGGGTGCGCTTGTGCGTCCATCTGGAACCCTCTTCCTTACAATATGAGAAAGCAATTGGAGCTATGCACTTTTAAATCATTACATTGAAAACTAATTTCTTAAAAACTGCTCTTTGTGTTTAGAAACTTTCCTTCCTTCGCACCTCCAATTAGCACAGTTGGCTACACATGGTGTGAAAAGAAGTTCAACATACATACATCTGGACCAGTCCTTGGCCTTCCCTCAAAAGCCTCAAAAATAGCCAAATGTGATGTAGTAAACATGACAACAATGGAGACAAAGGCGGCCGGGCATGGTGCTGGCCACCCTACCCTCTTATGTGCCATTCCGGACTTCACAGGTGCTACTCGCTAACAGCACTTGCCCCAACGGTCGGTTAAAAGCTATATGGGGATCGCTGCCTTCGTCTTGGCGGGGGTTGGGGGCATATGTTACACTTTTTTTGCAATGTACGTAGCCAATCATGCTAATCGGAGGTGCGGGACGGAGCAACAGAGGAGAATGGAGCGAAACTCCAAATAACGTTCGACACAAAAACAACAACGACAATAACGATAACACATAAAGTAACTCACCTCCTTAGGGGAGGGCTCAGTAGGCGCCTTGGTCTCACGCGTGCCCCATGATACGTTGTACATGTTGACCAATGAGTAGATGAGCAGCAGCAGGTATCCCGTGGGAATGCAGATGAGGTACAAGAATCCGTGCACGATGCAGAAGAACTCGCGCGGGTGCAGCGCCGCGGCGATGAGATGGATGCCCGCGAGAGTGATGAAGAAGATGCTGCTGGGTGTGAGGATACCGTTCTTGACAATGTCGCCGACCATAGCGAGCAGCGTGCCCGTCATGAGGAACATGTAGATCACGGTGAGCACCATGGCCACCTTAAAAAAAAATACCAGGTATAAAGCTCTTTTCAGAAGCCACCTGGCCACAAATAATAGATCAACGAAGTGGCTCATCACGTGGTAATGTATATCAGCAGCCAGATTTAAATGCAGAGGAAGATAGAGAGAACACGTGGACTCCAAATACATAACAGGCGTTAAGGTCGGGATAGGGATCGAACCCACGACCTCCTGTATACCATGCGAGGGAGTTTACATCTCGCCATCGCAGGAGGAGACCTTAGCCATCGGCATCACCATTGTCCTTTTTGTCCAACCACCACCACTTCTTGGGGAGTTACTTTGCATTTATTCCGCACTTTTCCACAAAGTCCTCAAGACCCTGCACTTTGCAAACAACAACACAATAATGATAGCTCATTGTCTCTTCTGGCGTTCTTTCGGTAAAGTCACGTAGAATGGAGAT